>NW_027417515.1:0-95478 GCF_009905375.1 Apium graveolens | reverse complement strand
ATCTTCACAAAACCACTGTGTGAAGCTACTTTTACAAGATTGGTAAATGAACTTGGAATGGTTTCAGGTTCTTTCTCTAAATTTGCATAGTTTTGTTCTGATGCATCAGACTTTCTGATCAGTATTTACAGAAATTACTCTCTTTGTGTATTCTGTGCTTAATTGAAAATTTGCTTAAGTACTGACTGTTGTCTGATGTAACTTTCTAACTCTGAAAATGATATGTCTGTTTATGTAACTATTCAATCCTATGAGAATACCTGTGCTAGATGCTGACCTAGTAGTCTTAAATAAACTAGGGATCCCATGTTAGAAGTAATTATTTCAGTGGAAATCTATTTGACACAAGCAAATTCTGATATTGAGCTTAGTTTAGTTTACTTTGTCTATCTTATTACTAAGTCATAAACTAGAATAATGCTTCTCATCTGTTAAGTTCTGACGCCAGTAAATCTGTTGAATGTACTAAGTGCTGATAAACCTCTCTTATCAAAAGAAAAAGAAAAGATTCAAGGATTAAAATTCAGGTACTCCTTTGAGATCTAGAGTAAAAATGTGGAAGGACCGACCCAAGTGCATTGCTGGTATTAAGTAAATATGCATCAGAAAAGCAAAATATTTTCTTGGTGACTTTTCACACTCTATGATTACTAGAGAAATACTCTGATACTAGCATAAATTCTGATAAGCAGTCGTGACTCACTTACACTGAGAAGCCACTGTAAAATGGAATTTAAAAAGATGCACAAAATTAGCACAAAATAGTTGAGGTGGACTCAAGCATGAACTCATTCAAAAGTAGGTTTCAGAATAATGACAGGTTTTTAGTAAAGTTTTAGTTATGCCTTATTTCTAAGATGTACTGAAGTGAATCAGACTTTACTCTTTGTCTGATAATTCGCTAAATGCACACACTAAACACTCCATATGAATGATGAAAATAACTGTGGTGATCCATGTTATTTTAGATGAACAGTTTCTGTGTCACTTTGCACAAATTCTGAGGACAAGTTCCGATTGCATGTTCTGATGATTAAGTTCTGAAGAATCTAAATCAGAATTTGTGCGAGGACTTACTAAAATAGGCGTTCATTTTTCGAGTTAAGAAATTATGTTCTGATAACTGTTAAGTTCTGATATAAGTCTAAGTTCTGATATTAAATTCTGATTCTTTACTCGACCTATTTGTGCATAAAATCTAAAAACAGTTTCAGTTTAAATCAGACTATGTTTGGGTAGAATATTAACTATCAATATCATTAGGGATAGTGGTTCACATACCCGTACAGTAATTTTTTACTTGTTAGTTGTGCGCATTAACCCTGACTTACACTTCCAATGACTGTTTTCCTTCTTCCAAGTCTGGGGAGACGAGGTAGAATTAATTCTACCTGTCAGCATTAAATTCCCTTGCGTCTCCTGGCATTCTTTTGCCTATATAAACAACCACTTCACATCAGCCTTCACATCAACTCTATTATCACAAACTCATCTTCATTTTCTTTATATCAAAACACCACGGTCAATTACAATATATTTTTGAACTATGAAACTTTCAACATGGAGCTGAGCTGTGAAGCCTGGAAGCAGGAATGGCACGTCACTGTCATTCCTGATGAGATATGGGACTCAGTTCCCCAGGAGGTACTCACCCACCTCCTGTTCTTCTACATGGATTACCATCGCCATCTGGAGCGATTGGAGGAGTAAAGGCTGGAAGCTCTCCTCCAGCAAGAGCGAATCATCCGACTCGCTATTCTGTTTGTCGAGAGTAGGAAGAAGAAATGATTTATTTTCTTCTTCCTGTTTTTCTTCATCGTCATCCTTGCCCTGCTTCTTGAGCTAGGACTAAGGCTGTTGATGTTAGGTTTAGAAGCTTAGGACAATCTTGTAAAAGTTCTGATGTAATTTAAATTTCATAAATGTATTCTCTTAATATATTAATGAAATTTCTTTTTTTGCAAGTTCTTGTCTCTGAGATGTTCTGAAATGCATTGATAAATCCTGATAAATATTCATATTCTGATGACCATTAGAATTTAAATTTAAATTAAGTTCTGATTTTATGTTATCAGTACTTGTTCCCTTGATTTATTTTGATCATTCTCACTCAAATTTTTTTCAGAATATTGGTGTTGCATTGAAAAATAATTGAATAAGTGGAAACAGTTTCAATTTTGAATTAAAACTGATTTACCTTGATTAATGGAATTACTGGGTAAGTGGAACGGTTTTCCTTGAAAATCTGCAAGTGGGTAAGTAATGATTACTGTTTTCCCGTGCCCATTAACTCTTCATTATTACTGCATGTCTGACAGGTGTCCAACGGTTACATTTTTTTTAAAAGTATAAGTAAGACAGAGAGAGGATTTTCTAATCTTTTATTCACTTTCACACTTTATCTCTCTATTTGCTTTTACTCTCTTTCTACTCCTGACGTTGGTGTTTCATTTAGACATTTTATCAAACACCTAACAGGGGTAAATCTCGATTTTTCTCATGGCACCTAAGGATTTAATCATTTATGGAGCTAAATTTGTTCCAAATAACTAAGCTGCAATTCTGGATCATGCTGAAGCTCCATCTGAGTTGCATTTTGTGCAAGATCTTCTTGCACACAGTGAAATCGGGTATGCATTGACCCAACCTTCAGTCTTTTCCGGCCAACAAGTTCTGACGTTTTGGCGGACTGGGCACTTTGATAATGGTGGTACACAAGGTACTCCCAGTATTGTTTTCGAAGTGGATGATTCTATACATGTGGTAACTCCTGGTACAATTCGAAAGGCTCTACATTTACCAGAAGGATGTACTTTTTCAACCCCGGAGGAATCAGCTCTTAAAGAATTAATGGCTAATTTGGGTTATGAGCAGGGTTTGGCAAAGCTTGGGCAGTTGAAACGAGCTCATATCAGAAAGGAATGGAGTTTCTTCTTCGACTGTATCACTAAAGCTTTTGGAAATAAGTGTTCCAACTTTGATGCAATCCTTATAATGAGTCCGCACATCGAGTATGCACTCATTAACCAAACTCATTTCGATTTTGCAAATGCTGTGATAGGTTTTACTGGGGATAGGATGACAGAAGATAGGAATTTTGTTTACTTTGCTAGATTTTGTCAGCTTATATATAATTTTTGTTGTGCTGATGAACCCCAACCTACCACTGACTTAACTGCACCTTTCAAAATTACAGAACGAGCCTTTAATGATTTGGTAAATGCTGATCTTAAGAAAATAGTGGTTAGACCTTTACAGATTCCTCAGTCTGTAAAACAGATCTTGGTAAATGCTGATGCTGACACCTATAGATCTGTTTATCCTGATATTCAACCTACCACCACATCTCAAACACCACAGCAACCAACAGAACATACCACTCATACTACTCAACCATCCCTCAGAACATATCTCAAATCATATCTCTCCACTTCACAGACCGCTCAACCTTCATCCTCAGCACCTACTGTGAAGCCTTCATCTTCCAAGCCTAAGAGGACAAAGACTGTTCCTCAGACACCTCAGAAGAGAAGGAGGATTGTTTTGAGAGATGAATCTGACAGTGAGGAACAGGTTTCTACATCAGAACCTATTGTCAAAGAAGCTGAGAAAGTTCCTTCTCAGAAGGATTCTGCAATTGGGGGATCTAGGCTTCTCAAAAGGCTTAGACGAATGACTGTTGATGAAACTCCCAAGGAATCCATATCTTCAAAGAGATACAAGAAACAGAGGGCAAAAAGGCCAGTTTCAGATGCTGAAGAAGCAGTAGCTAAGGAAGGAGATCAGGAATCTCTGATCTCACAAGAAAAGGAATCTGCTAAAGTCACTACTTCTCCATCAACTCCAACTCAGGAAGCTGTTACTGAAAAGGCCAACACACCATCTGTGTCTCCTGTTCAAAAGTCTGTATCTCCTGTTGACCCAGGCACAAGTGCGGATATTGATATCCAAAACTTGGTTGTGCCTGAAGTACTTTACTTAGAAGCTCCAACAACAACTAATCCATCAATAACACCTGTTACTGATGCTGCTCAAACTCCAGAATTATCTACTACACCTTCTCTGCATCTAGATGCTGATGATCAGAATATAAGTGAGCATCAGGATATGGCTGTTGATCAGAACTTGGATCCAGATCAGCACTTAGAAGATGATGCTGAAGCCTCAATTGCTTCGCATACTGTTGTTTTGTCAGAAGATGCTGATTATGTAAGTTCTAATCCTGCAAATGCTGGAGATATTGGTGATGCTGCTCTACAAGAAGATACTGATGAAGCAGGTCCTTTAGGACATGCCCCTCAACAAACAGTTCTTAAATCTGAACTTGTTAAGAAGTTTGTTACCAGAGAAGCACCAGTGCCTTGGAGTGAAACTCCTGCTGGTCAGGAGTGGACTAAGGAATGGAACTCAATTACTTGTGTTCCATCTGCAAAGAATCTGGCTGAGCACTTGACAAAAGATGATGAGATGTTAAATACTGATGATTTCAAAACACAGCTTAGAGTCACTACATTGAGTACTAAACATCTACAAGGTCTCCATTCAACTACTCATGCAGAGCTACACAAGATTCAGGAAGAATTCATCAAACAGGAACAAATTCAGTAAATTGACAAGAAAAAATTCTTCCAACCTACCTTTGACCAAATTGCTTATAATGAGAAGACTTAAGAGAAACAACAAGCTCAGATTGGTGATATTCTGAAACATCAAGCTTCTCAGCAATCTCAACTTAGTGAAATCCAAGCCTCAGTGGAATTGCTTGTCTCTCTTCTATTACCTGCTGATGCCAAAAAGTGGGAGAAAGTAATTAAGTCCAAATACAAGACTGATAAGACACTGAAGGGGAAGGATGATGAAAAGGATGACCAAGGAAACTCTGGAATGGGTAGAGGTCATAGTCAAGGTAGAGGTTTCTCATCAAGAAAAGCTGAAATCACAAGTCACAGGACAAGTTCTGATGCTGGAAAAAGAATTAGTTCTGCTACTGGTAAAAGGATAAGTTCTGATGAACTTTTAGATCTTGATGAAGAAATGTCAAGACAGTTATTTCTTCAGGAAAATCCAGGAATGGACTTGTAGAGTTTAATGGAAGAAGAAGCCAGACTTAAATCAGAAAAGGTCACATCTAAATCTGAAGCTTCTGGTAAAAAGACACTTCCAAAACTCAAAGGCATTGTGATAAAAGAAAGGACAAATACTGAAGCAACATTGGCTAAATCACAACCGCAGATAGATCCAAGATCCAAAGGTAAAGAAAAAGTTGGTGAACCTATCAAGGTTTATGTGCCTCCTGAGATTGAATAAATTACTGATGAAGATGCTGATCTTGCTCTGACTTCAATAAAGTTCTTAAGACAACCTCTGACATGGCTCAAGGTGTTCAGAGTCAAGAGACAGTAAGTTCTGATATTTCGAAGAAGTAAGTAACCTCTGACATAGCTCAAGTTAACTTGATATCAGAAGATAAATCAAAGAAACTCCTACCAGGATTCACTAAAGTAAAACAGACTCAACCTTTGAAGACTGCTGCAAGTGGTTTTGAAGGAAGAGTAGTTACTGGAAAGGAAGCAAGAGATAAAACTGGATTGGGAAGTGCTGATGAAAGAAGAATACAGAACACTACCAATGATCCAACTTCCTTGAGTGAACCAGGTATTGGAGCAACTCCTGAGAGATTGAATCAACTAGAATCTGTACAAATGGTTTACCATACCTACTTAAAAGAACGCATCTTGTTGTACTTCATGACAGATGGTAGGGTTTATCATATAAGGCAAAATGTCATTCCATTGAAGTATTTTGAAGAATTGGAGCATGTACTATTCTTACTTCAAGTAAATGAGAGATTGACAGGAAGTGCTGCAAACTATTTGAAGGATCAGATTCAGAGACAGAAAAGGCTTTATTCTGTTAAGTCTGACAGCACATATGTTCCAAAGTACAGAGATCACAAGTGTAACGACCGAGGAATTACGCTTGTATTATATTATAATAATAATAAATTATGTGTATTATTATGTGATTAAATGTGTTAAGTCGTTGAACCCTAACTGTTATGTGTTATGTGTTGGTTGTTTTGATCCAAACGTGTTTTGGATATTTATTGAGCGTTCTATCGTCAGTTATATATATTATATCAAAACCTGTACAGCTCAAAACTATGTTTTAAAAGCCCGTATTTCAAACAAAATCATTGGCCCTATTTTGCCAAAAATGCCCTATACCGTATCGCTATTCTGAACCCCTAGACGTTTTACAAATTGACCTTTTTCGCGAAAAACGACTTTTCCGGACCCCTTCGGGTACCAAAAACCCCACAAAAATCACATTCTTATTTTTATATGATTATGAAATTATCATATATCATTTTTCTTTGTATTTTTCTATTTTTCATAATTTTTGGAAATTTTTAGTATTTATTTTGTATTTATTGGATATTTAAAAATTCATTATTAATACCCAAAAATTATAAAAATTGGGGCCAAATATTTTTATTAGGAGTGTAATTAGACCCTTAATTTTACTTAGGGGTATTATTTTCATAAATATAAATACCTGAATTATTATTAATTAAATCAGTTAATTACAATTAAAAATCAGAAAAAAAGAAAAAAAAAAGGAATTAGGTTTAGGGTTTGTGAAGAACAGAGCAGGAGGATCAAAGGCGATTTTGATCGTGATTCCGGAGTCCAAATCGAGCGTGTGAGTATTCGTTTTGAAGCTTATGATCTGTAGTTTTCAATTATGTGATTCTTTTTAACGTTTGATTGATCGAATTGAAAGTTGTTATTTTCGGGTTTTAATCGCGAATTCGGGTTTGATTTTCTGTGTGTTGTTTGATGTTTTGGTTGTTAGAGTCGTTTAGATCGTTGATTTTGGAGTCGATTGACACCAGTTTCGTCAAATTTGGTTAACGTTTGGAGGAACTCGGTTTTCCGATGAAGTTCATCGGAGAACTTCGACTTGTGGTCGGAGATGGCGGAGGGGGAATTATCTGATGGTGGTGACGCTGTGGGTCGACGGCTGAAACTCTAGGGAATCGAACGGAGTCAAAAAGGAGGAGAAACGATGATCAGGAGGCTCGTTTTTCGCCTCGCCGGAACCCGTCGCCGTTGCCGGATTCTGGGACGGTGACGGCTGTTCTTCATGACCCGATAACCCGAGGTCGACCCGGTTTGCAACCCGGAAACGACCCGGGTTTGATCCCCTCAACCCTGAAACCATTTCCAGATTTTTGTTTCTGGATTTTCTATTATTTAATTTATATTTTATAAATCAGAAAATCATTTTATTAATTCTAATAATTAATTAAAAATTAGTTTTATATTCTGAAAAATAGTATTATTAATTTCTAAATTATTTTATTAATTTATAAATTCGAATTTAATTATTTAATTAATTATTTAATTATTTATCTAATTATTTATTAGTTATCTAATTAATTAATAATTAGGTAATTAATTAATAATTAGGTAATTAATTAATAAATAAGGATTAAAAATAATTAAATAATATGATTAATAATTCGATAATTAGTTATTATTACGAGTAATGATTCGATAATGGGAATTATTATTCGAGCGATAGTTATTCGAATAATATTGTAGTGATTATTTGTATCGTATAATTAAATACCGATAATTAATTGATTAACGAATCGTATAAGTTTCAGTAATAATGTAATAGTTCGATAATTATATGAGAATGGCGAGTAGCTCGTATTTATACGAGTGAGTAATCGTTGAGTTAGATTATAATTCGAACACATAGTAGATATTCGATAAATAGCGTATCTGTTAATAGAATCGATCGATTATTTGTAAATAATCGATCTAATCGAATAAATATCGATACGTTATAAATATTATAATAAATTGTGATTAATCCTGATAATTAGAGATTTATTATTTTAGATTATTCAATAGGCAATTATTAATTATTTATTAGTTATTTATTTATTCAATATTTAAAAAGGTGATTAATTATTTCGATAATTAATCACATAATTTTCAATAAATCGTAACTTCTTCATTTTAACTCCAAAAATTATAAAAAAATTATTTTTGACTTTGATTTTTCTTAAATAATTATTTAAAAATTATTTTAGGATTTAAAAGGTTGTAATAATTATCTATATTGAATAATAAATTGAATTATCAGTGTTTAATTCATAACAATTCAACCGTTAGTCCGATTTAAGTGAAACGAAGACCCCTAGACTCAGAAAAATGAGACGAATCCAATAAAAATAGTTGTAAGTTATAATTTATTCTGAAAAAGAGTGGTTTGTTGATAACTGATAGTTTGTAGGTCCTAGTAGGGATATAATTGAGCCGAATAAATCCCGAAAAATTATAATAAAATCAGATAAGACTAGTAATGCAGGTATAAGCCTAGAATTGATTCTAAAAATAATTATAAATCTAGAAATTAATTATGTGCTTTATGTGTTACGTGTTATATGTGATTATGTGCATAAATGTGTTGTGTAAATATATATATATATATGCGAGTCAGATAGAAACGCATGGGTAGACTGATAAGGTTGCGTGATATCAATTCAAGATACACGTATATAGTAAATTATCTAAACACCTATCTTTCCATGATTTGTTCAGTGTTAGCAAGGCAGAGCAAGCTAGGGTCAGAAGGCAGTAAGTTAAACCAGGTTGAGTACGCGCAAGGCAAGTTTTTCCCCTATTCTAAATTCAGAATAGTGATTTATATTTCCTTTCTATCGTATCAATTCTCTTTGATAATTATTGTTCATATACACTGTTACCCATTTATATCACTTGTTCCGTTTCATTTCAATTCTTGATTTACCCAATTTATTGAATTCCCTGTTCATATTTCAATTCCTTTACCCTATATATATTCTGGTATATCCTGGTGTTGGGATATATCAATAGCATACCGATTGTTCCGGATGCTCAGCCTTGGACTGGATGGTTACTATAAAGGCTGGGTTTTTCCCAGACCATTAATTAATAGGCCATAGTTGCCTGAGTACTCCTTATGTTGGTTGGGTCTATGCAGTTGGGTATAGATCCGCACTATATTCTGACTGATCAGCAGATTATAGTGCATATGTTGGTTCTTGTTTCCAGTCTTGTTCATTTGGCACTCGCCATCATTGGCAAATTATTATCATATACAGATACTGATGGTTGTTCAAACCAGCAGCTTATTGGTTTATTTATTTCTCTTTATTTCTCTCTCTTTATAATATATATATATAAATTGTTGCAGGCTTGTTGAGCAATTTTGGCTCATTTCTTTTATTGTCACTCCTATTGTTTTACAGTTAAGGTAGAGAATGAAACCCATCAGGACCCGCATAGTCAAGAAGCGAGTCAAGCAGCGGGACCCTCTTATACCAAGAGTGTTCCTTCCTATTCCCGAAAAGAGCTTTGAATTGCCAGATCAGGTGTAGCAGGATAAGTAGTGATGTTGGGTTGAATAAGAGTTTTGTGTAGTTGAATAAAAGATCGCGTAGTGAAACTGTAGATAGAATAAAGTTTTATAATAAAGAGAGTTCTTGAGACAGGTTTTTATTTAGTTGGGTTTGTAATAAAGTGTAGTGCATGATTCTTGTTTCCAACCTCAACCCTTAAAAGATCCTGAGTAGTGATAGTTCGGGGTAATTATTATATTAATATTCCGCTTGTGCCGGTATAGTTGGTAATTGTTGTTAATAATGCCCCAAATCTATACCCCGGATTTGGAGGGTGTTATAGTTGGCATCAGAGCTTAGGATTGACCTTGGAAAACAAGAATGTTAGGGTTAAGATAAGATAGGAAAATAAGATAGGATGAGGGTAAGAGTGTTAGGATTGTTTGTTTATGTGATTAGAAGTTATGAGTTATAGGATTGTGATTTGATGGTTTTGTGTTATTATTTTTATGTATATTAGATGGCTTCTTTATCATCATCTACGGAGAGGACCGAGACAGATCCAGTGGATGCACAGGTAGTAGCCCCAGTGTCAGAGCAGATATTACCTCCATTGCCACCTGAGACAGCACCAGAGATACCACTTCCCCCGGAGGTACCAGGTTTTGCAGATTATTTTCCATATTTTGAGCCAGAGATACCAGATATTCCACCATTAGAGTTTCCGATGTTCGATATTCCTGATATGGTTGATCTTCCGCAGTGGGAGGATTTAGAGCCTCAGATTCCTATGCCACCAGTTGAGATTCCAGAGATGCCACCGATGGAGCCAGAGGCAGAGCCGCCTGTGTATGCGCCTATGGAGCAGCCTGTCTTATTTCCTGCCCCATTAGCCATTTATGCACCTGTTCCAGGAGTGTATCAGTTTCCTCGGCCAGAGTTTATGGATGAGATCGTGGTAGATGGACCATTACCTTCTCGAGGTTCCAGCACTGATCTTCATGAGCATCATACCGTGACTTACCAGCGCTTTCAGGCAGAGAGGGAGGAGAGGATTAGATGGCAGAACCAGTGTAGAGAGATCCTTGGATTGTATGAGACACAGACGGATGGTCCTGTCAGAGCATTACGACCGGATTATATACTGAGAGAGAGACTACATCATATTCACCGGGTTAGTTCGCAGCAGCTTACTGATTTGAGACAGCAGGATCTTAGTGCGGAGACAGCATATCGCAGAGCATTGGGACTTACCGAGGCAGTGCTAGAGGCAGTGCAGGAGGAGTTGAGCCACGTACCACCAGGATTTTGAGACCAGCAGATCGATGAGTGTTGTATTATGTATATTTTGTAGATAGAGGCAGCATAGTATTGTATACTAGTTTGTATGAGTGTAGCTACTGACTCTGACTGATAGTAGTAGCAGTACGACTGTTATATCCTAGGTTTTTGTATCAAGCACTGACACCTGTAGCTGGTGTTCTACCTATATATATATATATGAGATAATCTTTTGCACGTTTTCTTTATTTTATTTCCAGTCATTTAAGCATTTACATTTATTTCAGTACCATTGCATATTTACAAATGTAGTTTTATTCACGATCATGTTGTAAAAAAAAAAAAAAAAATTTTTTTTTTAAACTATCATACTGTTTTATCTATTCAGTTATTTAATAAGTTATTTTATTTTCTCGAATCGACTGTTTTAATATATGTTTAATATACTGTTATTAAATAAGGTCCATTATTTATTTATCAGAAAAATGGCACCTAAGCGAAAAGCGCAGCCCGACTCATCGAATGGAAACACCGAGGGCCAAAACAATAATAAAAAGATGGATCAGATGTTTAATCTCATGCAACAGCAGATGTTGATGATGCAACAACAAATGCAGCAGCAGCAACAGCAGTTCCAGCAACAGATGTTACAGCAAGCCGCTCATCCAGGACATCAAATACCACCAGCAGCACCTACGACTACTTTCAAGCAATTTCAGTCGGTGAAGCCACCGGAATTTATGGGTTCCACAGATCCTACAAAAGCGAGAGCTTGGCTGAAAGAGATGGAAAAGGCTTTTTCGTTGGTAAAGGTTGAGGAAGAGCAGAAGACAGATTTCGCTAGCTATTTTCTAAAAGGCGAAGCTAATTACTGGTGGGAATCAAAGAAAGCTTTGGAAGAAGGTATGGTGACCTGGAACAGATTCACTGATCTTTTCTTGGAGAAATATTTTCCTCGTTTTATGAAGAACCAGATGGAGATCAAGTTCCTGGAGCTGAAACAAGACAACTTATCGGTTGCGGATTATGAGACTAAGTTTACTGAATTGGCAAGGTTTGTTCCAGAGCAGGTGGATACGGACGAGAAGCGGGCCAAGAGATTTCAGCAAGGACTAAAACCATGGATTCGTAGCAGGGTAGCTGTGTTTGAATTGACAACTTATACGGCTGTTGTTCAGAAGGCTATGATTATTGAAGGAGAAAGCGAAGCAGCTCAGAAAGAGAAGGGACCAGGGAATTTTCAGAATCGTTTCAACAAAAGGCCGGGATTTCAAGCTCGGGGAAAAGTAAATTTCAAAAGGCCAGAGCAAAACAACCAGAGGATGGGTAATCGACTACCTGCCCCAACTCAGCAAAGGCTTATTCGACCGCCTATACCTGATTGCAGAACGTGTGGTAGAAAGCATACAGGAGTTTGCAACAAGCTAAATGTTACATGTTTCAAGTGCAAGCAAAGGGGACATTATTCTGGAGAATGTCCAATGGGAAAAGCAGAAGTTACTTGTTTCCAATGTGGGAGAAAAGGACATATCGCTAAAGACTGCAGAGGAATTGCAATGGCTGCCAGTATTCCAAGAGTTTTAGCATTACCTCCACCTCCACTACCACAGCAAAATCAGCCCAGAGCAAGGACTTTCAACATGTCAATGAAGGAAGCGGTACAGAGTCCGAATGTGGTTGCAGGTACACTTCCTGTAAATTCCGTAAATGCTTTAGTATTGATTGATTCAGGAGCTACTAGATCTTTTATTTCTGAAGCCTTTATCTCTAAGATAGATTGTGAGATTCAGTGGTTGGATGAAGTGTTAGTTATAAAATTAGCGAATAATGATCAGGTTGCAGTAGATCGAGTATGTCCGAGCTGTGATATTGAGATAGGGAGATGTCATTTTTCAGTTGATTTGATACCTTTTAGGTTAGGGGAGTTTGATATTATTTTAGGAATGGATTGGCTGTCTAGTAATCATGCTCAAATTGACTGTGCGAATAAGAGAGTGAAATTACAAACTGAAGAAAATGAAACGGTAATATTTAAAGGTGAGAAGCAAAAGCAGAAATTCCTATCAATAATGCAGACGAGGAGATTGCTACGTCAAGGATGTCAAGCTTATTTAGCCTATGTACGGGATGTTGATAAGGGAGATTTGAAGATTGAAGATATTCCTGTAGTTTGTGAATTTCTTGATGTTTTTCCGGACGAATTACCAGGACTTCCACCAGATCGAGAAATCGAGTTTACTGTTGACTTGATGCCAGGGACTGAACCAGTAGAGCTTCAGGCAGATTTGTCATATGTAGAACAGCCAATAAGAATTCTAGATAGGCAAGAGAGGGTATTAAGAAATAAGTCTGTGTCATTAGTGAGAGCTTTATGGAGAAACCCAGTGATTGAAGAATCAACCTGGGAGCTTGAAAGTGAAATGCTAGAAAATTATCCTCAGTTATTTGCATAATTAGATTCTGAGGACAGAATCTTGTTAAGGGGGAGAGAATGTAACGACCGAGGAATTACGCTTGTATTATATTATAATAATAATAAATTATGTGTATTATTATGTGATTAAATGTGTTAAGTCGTTGAACCCTAACTGTTATGTGTTATGTGTTGGTTGTTTTGATCCAAACGTGTTTTGGATATTTATTGAGCGTTCTATCGTCAGTTATATATATTATATCAAAACCTGTACAGCTCAAAACTATGTTTTAAAAGCCCGTATTTCAAACAAAATCATTGGCCCTATTTTGCCAAAAATGCCCTATACCGTATCGCTATTCTGAACCCCTAGACGTTTTACAAATTGACCTTTTTCGCGAAAAACGACTTTTCCGGACCCCTTCGCGTACCAAAAACCCCACAAAAATCACATTCTTATTTTTATATGATTATGAAATTATCATATATCATTTTTCTTTGTATTTTTGTATTTTTCATAATTTTTGGGAATTTTTAGTATTTATTTTGTATTTATTGGATATTTAAAAATTCATTATTAATACCCAAAAATTATAAAAATTGGGGCCAAATATTTTTATTAGGAGTGTAATTAGACCCTTAATTTTACTTAGGGGTATTATTTTCATAAATATAAATACCTGAATTATTATTAATTAAATCAGTTAATTACAATTAAAAATCAGAAAAAAAGAAAAAAAAAAGGGAATTAGGGTTAGGGTTTGTGAAGAACAGAGCAGGAGGATCAAAGGCGATTTTGATCGTGATTCCGGAGTCCAAATCGAGCGTGTGAGTATTCGTTTTGAAGCTTATGATCTGTAGTTTTCAATTATGTGATTCTTTTTAACGTTTGATTGATCGAATTGAAAGTTGTTAATTTTGGGTTTTAATCGCGAATTCGGGTTTGATTTTCTGTGTGTTGTTTGATGTTTTGGTTGTTAGAGTCGTTTAGATCGTTGATTTTGGAGTCGATTGACACCAGTTTCGTCAAATTTGGTTAACGTTTGGAGGAACTCGGTTTTCCGATGAAGTTCATCGGAGAACTTCGACTTGTGGTCGGAGATGGCGGAGGGGGAATTATCTGATGGTGGTGACGCTGTGGGTCGACGGCTGAAACTCTAGGGAATCGAACGGAGTCAAAAAGGAGGAGAAACGATGATCAGGAGGCTCGTTTTTCGCCTCGCCGGAACCCGTCGCCGTCGCCGGATTCTGGGACGGTGACGGCTGTTCTTCATGACCCGATAACCCGAGGTCGACCCGGTTTGCAACCCGGAAACGACCCGGGTTTGATCCCCTCAACCCTGAAACCATTTCCAGATTTTTGTTTCTGGATTTTCTATTATTTAATTTATATTTTATAAATCAGAAAATCATTTTATTAATTCTAATAATTAATTAAAAATTAGTTTTATATTCTGAAAAATAGTATTATTAATTTCTAAATTATTTTATTAATTTATAAATTCGAATTTAATTATTTAATTAATTATTTAATTATTTATCTAATTATTTATTAGTTATCTAATTAATTAATAATTAGGTAATTAATTAATAATTAGGTAATTAATTAATAAATAAGGATTAAAAATAATTAAATAATATGATTAATAATTCGATAATTAGTTATTATTACGAGTAATGATTCGATAATGGGAATTATTATTCGAGCGATAGTTATTCGAATAATATTGTAGTGATTATTTGTATCGTATAATTAAATACCGATAATTAATTGATTAACGAATCGTATAAGTTTCAGTAATAATGTAATAGTTCGATAATTATATGAGAATGGCGAGTAGCTCGTATTTATACGAGTGAGTAATCGTTGAGTTAGATTATAATTCGAACACATAGTAGATATTCGATAAATAGCGTATCTGTTAATAGAATCGATCGATTATTTGTAAATAATCGATCTAATCGAATAAATATCGATACGTTATAAATATTATAATAAATTGTGATTAATCCTGATAATTAGAGATTTATTATTTTAGATTATTCAATAGGCAATTATTAATTATTTATTAGTTATTTATTTATTCAATATTTAAAAAGGTGATTAATTATTTCGATAATTAATCACATAATTTTCAATAAATCGTAACTTCTTCATTTTAACTCCAAAAATTATAAAAAAATTATTTTTGACTTTGATTTTTCTTAAATAATTATTTAAAAATTATTTTAGGATTTAAAAGGTTGTAATAATTATCTATATTGAATAATAAATTGAATTATCAGTGTTTAATTCATAACAATTCAACCGTTAGTCCGATTTAAGTGAAACGAAGACCCCTAGACTCAGAAAAATGAGACGAATCCAATAAAAATAGTTGTAAGTTATAATTTATTCTGAAAAAGAGTGGTTTGTTGATAACTGATAGTTTGTAGGTCCTAGTAGGGATATAATTGAGCCGAATAAATCCCGAAAAATTATAATAAAATCAGATAAGACTAGTAATGCAGGTATAAGCCTAGAATTGATTCTAAAAATAATTATAAATCTAGAAATTAATTATGTGCTTTATGTGTTACGTGTTATATGTGATTATGTGCATAAATGTGTTGTGTAAATATATATATATATATATATATATATATATATATATATGCGAGTCAGATAGAAACGCATGGGTAGACTGATAAGGTTGCGTGATATCAATTCAAGATACACGTATATAGTAAATTATCTAAACACCTATCTTTCCATGATTTGTTCAGTGTTAGCAAGGCAGAGCAAGCTAGGGTCAGAAGGCAGTAAGTTAAACCAGGTTGAGTACGCGCAAGGCAAGTTTTTCCCCTATTCTAAATTCAGAATAGTGATTTATATTTCCTTTCTATCGTATCAATTCTCTTTGATAATTATTGTTCATATACACTGTTACCCATTTATATCACTTGTTTCGTTTCATTTCAATTCTTGATTTACCCAATTTATTGAATTCCCTGTTCATATTTCAATTCCTTTACCCTATATATATTCTGGTATATCCTGGTGTTGGGATATATCAATAGCATACCGATTGTTCCGGATGCTCAGCCTTGGACTGGATGGTTACTATAAAGGCTGGGTTTTTCCCAGACCATTAATTAATAGGCCATAGTTGCCTGAGTACTCCTTATGTTGGTTGGGTCTATGTAGTTGGGTATAGATCCGCACTATATTCTGACTGATCAGCAGATTATAGTGCATATGTTGGTTCTTGTTTCCAGTCTTGTTCATTTGGCACTCGCCATCATTGGCAAATTATTATCATATACAGATACTGATGGTTGTTCAAACCAGCAGCTTATTGGTTTATTTATTTCTCTTTATTTCTCTCTCTTTATAATATATATATATAAATTGTTGCAGGCTTGTTGAGCAATTTTGGCTCATTTCTTTTATTGTCACTCCTATTATTTTACAGTTAAGGTAGAGAATGAAACCCATCAGGACCCGCATAGTCAAGAAGCGAGTCAAGCAGCGGGACCCTCTTATACCAAGAGTGTTCCTTCCTATTCCCGAAAAGAGCTTTGAATTGCCAGATCAGGTGTAGCAGGATAAGTAGTGATGTTGGGTTGAATAAGAGTTTTGTGTAGTTGAATAAAAGATCGCGTAGTGAAACTGTAGATAGAATAAAGTTTTGTAATAAAGAGAGTTCTTGAGACAGGTTTTTATTTAGTTGGGTTTGTAATAAAGTGTAGTGCATGATTCTTGTTTCCAACCTCAACCCTTAAAAGATCCTGAGTAGTGATAGTTCGGGGTAATTATTATATTAATATTCCGCTTGTGCCGGTATAGTTGGTAATTGTTGTTAATAATGCCCCAAATCTATACCCCGGATTTGGAGGGTGTTATAACAAGGGTGATATAGTTGAAATGAAGCCCAACACTGCTAAGATTATAACTACCTTTCTGGGTTACAGGGCTATGGAATTCAATCTTGAGTCTGATAAAGCTTATTTGATCAGACTGGATCAGGATATAAGAAAAGCTAAGATTAATGATCCCAGGGCTGCAATCTTTCAAATTGGTGAAGATACTGCAGAGCTTAAAGATGCTAAAAGGAGGATGATTGATGAACTTAGATATGCTGAGAGATGTTTGTTGAAGAACTATCTCAGAACAACTCCTGACATCAGAGAGATCAGAAGATGAAGCCAAGTCAAGATCTACAACTGATTAAATTCTGATATTTGTACAGACTGAAGTTGTTATCAGAAATTAAAGATTGGTAAAACTTTAAGGACTGTAAGTTGTAGTTATCTAGTCTAATTCTCATGCATTTGTACTTAATGTTTTTGACATCATCAAATGTCTGTTAAACTTGTATATTATGCTAATTTACAAGTTGGGGGAGATTGTTAGATATATTTGATAATGTCATGGCTAATATGATTTATGTTTAGTTTTCAGATCTTACTTAAACAAGATAAATCAGTATTTACTGGAAGTCAGGACTTAAGGATATCAGTACTTATATTATCAGGAGATAATCATCAGAAGATGGATATCAGAACTTAAGTACTGAAGGACGTTCAGATAAGGACATCAGCTGATTAAAGGAAAGAAGATCGAGACAAACATAAGAAGAGATATGCATGAAGAAGGAATTCTATGAAGAATAGAATACTTGGAAGGAAAGATATCTGATTGATATATTTTAGGAAGCAGAATTATATTCCATATCAATTAGTGATTATCTTGTAACTATGTATTATATAAACAAAGACATAGGGTTTACACTATAAGTGTTATCATTATCGAAAATATTATTCATTGTAACCCTAGCAGCTCTCATGATATTTGTTCATCATTGAGAGGTAACAGTTCCATACTGTAACAGAGTTTATTATTTAAATAAAGTTTGTTTTCTGTTACTTGAGATATTAAAGTTCGATTTGATTGTACTTTACACTGTATTCACCCCCTCTACAGTGTGTGTGTGACCTAACAATAACCATCCACCATGCTCAATTAATACTTAAGAACTTGTTAAAACACGTAACCTGATCTTAACATATCATACCCATCATGATCTAGTCATAAAAACAAAATATGGAAAAAATTAGAAAAATTAGAATCAAATTCTTAAAACATTAAATCACTGTTTACATGCAGTAAACGACGTCAAACGCCTGACAAACGAGTCGTTGATAGCTTTAGCTATCCTATCGAATAGGGTATTCGTTCGCGAAAATCGGACACCATACCCAGATTTCAGAAAATCTGGAACATCTGATTCAAAATCTATATCTAATACGATTATCATAATAAGAACAAACATAAAAGATTATATAATCATCATATGATTATACAAATCACATGAATATCGTATATACAAACATATTGTATCAATATTAAAATATGGCAAATCACGTACATGCTTCTATATAAAAAATGGTTAAACACATAAATAAATTCAACACTTTCGCAAGTAGCACTGATGCCATTGAAGGGGTTCGAGCACATAAACGCAACGAAAATGATGGAAAATTAAATTAAAACCAGAATAAAATCGAAACCCTGCGCAAGATCCATGCAAAAATAGATATTTAATTTGTAGTAAAAATCTTTACCTTAAATAAGCTTTAAGAGTTTATTAATGAAGGATTAATGGAGTTCCAAAATTTTTTGAATCACAACGTATACCGCTCTCGCGAACTACGCTCTGTGGTATCCACACGAATGCTTTTTTTGAAGGATTGATGTGTAATAGCACCCGAAAACTCCATCTCTACCTCTCTTCCTCTTTCTCCTTGAACGGCTATGGGTTTGTAAACCACGTATCCTTATATATAAATCATCCCTCAAAGAGTTTATATAGAGAGAAGAATGAGTTATCTAATTATAATTAATACTAATCCAAAATTCCAATTTATTATTTAATTAAGTCCCACTTAATTAATTTATAACTTATTACAAAATTAGTTTAAGTAATTTCTTTATTTTATTTATTTAATTAATTAAATCATACTTAATTAATATCATAAATAAAATAAATTTTTTATTTAATTTAAATTCATAATTTAAATTATTTATCCTTCAAGCGTTCTTTGTGTGTGACCTTGTAAGTTATTATTGTAGGATTTTATACATCACAGAAGCATGGTAAAATAATTTTCTTGATATAAAATCCAAGTAAAGGCATACAAATCTTGATTAAATCATATGTGATCGATTTTTAACCTTTAAAAGCGATCCAAGTACGAAGAGCGGAGATCCTTAGCAGCTGCTCCTTAAGTGTGAAGTACTCCACCGGTATCCACCAAGAGATCAATGTAATGGAGGAGTAAGGGGTGGGAGAATTAGGGTTTGCTTAACTTTTTAGGGTTGAGGCAAAATAATGGTTTATAAAAGTAGATTTATAGGAAAAATTTTCAGCTGAAAATTTTCCCATAAAATATTATTATTATTAACCATTTTATTCTTATTAACCAATTAACTAATAATTAAAACATCTTTTAATTATTAATCATTTTTCTAAATACTTTAGAAATAATTCTCTCACTTGATTTAATTTCCAAAAATTAAATTCTTAATTAATAATATTAAGAACTTTTTCTTAATTAATTTATAATCAATTAAATCTCATTTAATCAATTATTAAATTTTTCAATTAATTATTTATTATATAAATAAATAATTATCAACCATTATTAATTAATTCCTCCACCACTAAATCATTCTCTTTTATGGTGTGACCCTGTAGGTTCAATATTAAGCCGGTAGTAGAAATAAATAATAATAAAACTATTTTATCATTATTTATATAAATTCTCTAATTTATTAAATATGATTAATTAATTAATCATATTTATTCTACATCGTGAGGGATACTTCTCAGCATATCGCGACTATCCGGATAATACGAATTCACTGCTTAGAATACCAAGAACCCATTCAGTGAATAGTTACCGTACAATTAATTCCTTCTACCCTACAATGTCATGATTAAATACAAGGCATGGAACTCGTGTCAAGCCTATCTTATTTAATCATATGCTTTCTCATTCACTATGCTTAGTTCTAATTAATGTGAATTAGAAACTCCTTTCTAATTTCATTCACTCTGGCCATAGATTCCTGAACTAGCATAAGTGGATTATACACTATCTTCGTGTACAAATTCTGACACCCAGTAGTGCCCTTATTATTGTCCCTGGAGACTAAGAACTAAACCAAAGTATAGTTCAGTGTACACAAGATGACTATGATGACCTCAAGTCTAAGGATACTTGTACAACTAGCACTATGTGAACATCTGCTGACACGTGAGTGAACTCCATCAGTTGTTCAGCTGTGTGAGTAATGTTCAGTGAACTTATTCTATAATAAGCACCTACATACTAGCTATAGTGTCATCACACAAATATCTATGAGAATAGACATCCTTCATAATGAAGCAAGCATAGTATGTACCGATCTTTACGGATTACTAATTACCAGTTAGTAATCCTACGACCAGGAAATATTTAAGTTCAGAGTTATCATCTTTTAGGTCTCATTATTATGATCTCATCATAATCCATAAAAAGCTTCACTCTAAACTATGGTATATCTTATTTAAACACTTAAATAGATAAAGCCCGCAATAAAACCAAAACAAGTCTTTTATTAATATCAATGAAATCAAAACAGATTACATAAAAGTTATTCCTAAATCATCATACATGATTGGACATCGGACACATCTCTTTCAATCTCCCACTTGTACTAAAGATCTTGTCTTTATAACGATCAAAGTGACTTTGAAAAAGTGGCTTTGTTAAAGGGTGTGCTATATTGTTATGTGTGTCAACTCTCTTGACGTTGACATCTCCTCTTTCAACAATCTCCCTAATCAGATGAAAGCATCGCAAAACATTTCCTATAAGAAGTATGTCATCCACATACAATACAAGAAATGTTACTGCACTCCCACTAACCTTCTTGTAGACACATGGTTCATCTATGTTTTTTGATAAAACCGAACTCTTTGATTGTCTCATCAAAACGGATGTTCCATCTACGAGAAGCTTGCTTTAAACTATATATGGTTCACAGCAACTTACACACTAGGTGTTCATTTCCCTTGGAAAGAAAACCCTCTGGCTGTGTCATATACACTTCCTCTTCAAGTTTCCTATTGAGGAAGGCCGTTTTCATGTCCAATTGCCAGATCTCATAGTCGTAGTAAGCAGCAATCGCGAGCAAAATCCGAATTGATTTTAACAGGGCTACAGGTGAAAAAGTTTCATCAAAGTCAATCCCTTGCCTTTGTTTGAATCCTTTTGCCGCAAGCCTGGCCTTATAGGTCTCCACCTGGCCATCTGCTCCAATCTTTCTTTTGTATACCCATTTGCACTCAATAGGCTTCACACCCTCAGGTGCTTCAACCAAAGTCCATACTTGGTTGGTATACATAAATTCTATTTCAGATTTCATGGCACTTTGCCATTTCTCTGAGTCAATACTACTCATAGCCTCATTATAGGTCACAAGGTCATCATCATCAATGATTGACAACTCATTGTAATTCTCAATGACAAGGCCATAATACCTCTCAGGTTGGCGAGACAATCTCCCTGACCTACAAATGGGTTGTTCCACAGAAGGTTGTTCAGTCTGAACAGGTGTTTCCACTTGATCCGTAGTAGTTTGTGCTTCTTGAACTTCATCAAGTTCAATTTTGCTCCCACTGTTTCCTTCAAGGATAAACTGCTTTTCCAAGAAGGTAGCATGTCTGGAGACAAACACCCTATGATCGGTGTAAAAGTAATACCCTAAATTCTCTTTAGGATATCCCACAAAATTACAATTTACGGATCGAGATTCCAGCTTATCTGGGTCAACTTTTTTGACATAAGCTGGACATCCCCAAATCTTAACGTGTTTAAGACTCGGTTTCCTTTCTTTCCATATCTCATATGGAGTTTGAGCAATAGATTTGGAAGGCACCTTATTTAGTAAATATACTGAGGTTTCCAATGCATCACCCAAAAGGAATACTGGAAGATTCGCATAGCTCATCATGGACCGAACCATGTCTAACAAAGTTCGATTTCTCCTTTCAGATACCCCATTCAACTGTGGAGTATATGGAGGAGTCCATTGGGAGACTATACCATTTTCTTTGAGATAATCTATAAACTCTCCATTCAAGTATTCACCACCTCGATCTGATGGAAGAGTTATAATACTATGTTTGGTTTGTTTCTCCACTTCATGCTTATATTCTTTGAACTTTTCAAAGGCTTCAGACTTGTGTTTCATCAAATACACATATCTGAATCTAGATCGATCATCTATGTGAAGGGTTTTTAGCACATAAACGCAGTGAAAACGTAAACTTAAATCTTAAAAAAAAACCAAAACCCTACGCAGGATCCATGAAAAAAATAATATTTAATTCGTAGTTCAGTATGTTTACCTTAAGAAGCTTTACATTAATGGAAAAATGGAGGTCTTTAATAGCGATCCAAGAACCACGAGCGGAGATCCTTAGCAGCTGCTCCTCAAGTGTGAAGCACTCCACCGGTATCCACCAAGAGTACAATGTGATTGAGGAGGAAGAGGTTGAGAGAATTAGTTGCCTCCCTCTTGTTCTACTTTAGAATTAGTGTTAATTATTTGGGTTGAGGCAAATAGGGTTTATAATAGTATATTTTTAGGCAAAATTTTCACCTGAAAATTTTCCGTAAAATATTATTATTATTAACCCTTTAATTGATTATTCTTATTAACCAATTAACTAATAATTAAATCGCCTTTTAATCATTATTCCCTTTTCTAAACACTTTAGAAAAATAATTCTCTCACTTGATTTAATTTCCAAAATTAAATTCTTAATTAATAATATTAAGAATTAATTAAATCTCATTTAATCAATTATTAAATCTTCTAATTAATTATTTATTTCACAAATAAATAAATTACCAGCAATTATTAATTAATTCCTCCATCATTAAATCATTCTCTTTTATGGTGTGACCCTGTAGGTTCAATATTAAGCAGGTAGTAAAAATAAATAATAATAAAATTATTTTATCATTATTTATATAAATTCTCTAATTTATTAAATATGATTAATTAATAAATTAATCATATTTATTCTACATTTTATCTTCGTGATAAAATAGAGGGAACGTAATAATAATTATTCAAAATAATAGTCTTGCCCGTAGGCATATGTAGACTAAATGATCCTATAGATATGGCCGCAACCCCTGCTCCATTGCCCATACGTAGAATCACCTCATCTTTTTCAAGAGTCCTACTTCCCTTTAGTCCTTGCAACGAATTGCAAATATGAGAACCACAAGCAGTATCTAATACCCAAGTATAAATTTGACCTAGTGACATATTAACTTCGATCATGAACATGCCTGAATCAGAAGCGGTAGTCTCACTACCCTTCTTCTTCTTCTTCAATTCTGCGAGGTAAACCTTGCAGTTCCTCTTCCATTACCCCAACTTGTTACAGTAAAAACAAACAGCTAAATTAGGACCAGTCAACTTGTGAGCAACTAGTATGCTCCGGAGTGATAGTGCAGAAGACATGATGAATATAGTAAATCTGTAAATGATAAATACATAACAACACTTAGCAAATATTCAATTTCATTTCAAAACACTATATGAATCGGGTCTTTATTCATAAGTGTCTCCCACTAATTTATCTAATTTATTCAAC
Organism: Apium graveolens; assembly: GCF_009905375.1. Classification (NCBI taxonomy): domain Eukaryota; kingdom Viridiplantae; phylum Streptophyta; class Magnoliopsida; order Apiales; family Apiaceae; genus Apium; species Apium graveolens. The sequence goes on along the minus strand of NW_027417515.1, from coordinate 71,681 downwards.
CCCCTAAGTAAAAATTAAGCATTCATAATGCTAGTGGGAATAGGGATCCTACATTCCATCACACAACCTCGGCTGTGGCACGAAACGTCATGTGATGTTCAATGGGCAGACAACTCTTGTCAATTACATCTTATGTTATTCCCTAATATAACTTTAGCCTCTTGAATAATTGAGTCACGACTGTGGCACGACAAACTCAATATTCTAAGTCAAGTCTAACCCAACATTTCGTACAATTGAATCAGTCTCCAACGGCCCACGGCTGTAGCACGTACCGACCTTTAGATTCTAATTCAATGTACACATCTCTATGTAATATACAAGTATTTCTTATTTCGAAATCAAAGCCCTCGGCTGTAGCACGAAACGACAATGATTTGAAAATAAGAACCACTTTCTACCGTGTTGGAAGGCTACGACCGACACAAGCCCGTTGTGTCATTGGCCAATTACTACTTGATATTATTTAATTTTAGAGGGATTATATTACGTTACAATCATAATCATATTATAAAGAGATTCTTCCTTTTAAATTAAATATTTCAAATCAATAATCGATAATCAGATGATTCCCAGATCGGGTGGAGCATTGTCAAGAGGCGTCACTTAATAACCCTTTCTTACAGATAGAAATCTGTTGTTGACAGAATCATCCTTTCTCTCAATATTGAAAATTCATATTCAATTACGTGTTTCATAAATACAAGAATCTCATGATCGTATTCATAATATTATTGTTAAGGCAAGAAACGATTCCTATTCTAGATTTTCTAGAGCAAGCCTTATATTGATTTAAGTTCACCTAAATCTATCATCGCATGGTAAACATAGGCATATATCTCATATATAAAATTAAATAAACAAGTAAATGTAAAGTGCAATAAAGTAAATGTGTTTGGTTATGGCCCCATCCTATGTGATCTTTATCAAGCTCATGATAAAGATCAAGGTCAATCTAATATGGTTATGGAAATAAATACAACTACTTATTACATAAGTCTTCTTCTTTGTTTAGACTTCTTGTATGCCTCGTCTTCTTCTTTGTATCACCTCCATTGGATAGCCTTCTTGAGTCTTCAATTACATTACATGATTGAAAGTAAAACTAATCTAATGAACTTACAAGAATAACTCAAGTTACATTCGAGATTTATGATTACAAAGATTGACAACATGCAAGTCGTATTTAAAACCAAAACCAAAACCATTACACTAAGGTCGAAAGGCCATAACCATCCACCATGCTCATATAACACATAAAAGCATGTTAAAACACATAATCTGATCTTAACATATCATATTATCCATGATCTAATCATAAAAAGAAAATATGACAAAAATCAGAAAAATCAGAATTAAATCAGAAAAACAAGAATCACTGTTTACGGGCAGTAAACGACGTTAAACGCCTTACAGACGAGTCGTTGATAGCTTTGGCAATCAGTTTTGTTCAGACGCTTGTTTACCTATGGAATAGGGTATTGTTTTGCGTAAATCGGACACCAGACCCAGATTTCAGCAAATCTGCAGCAACCAATTCAAAATCCGTATCTAATATGATTCTCATAATTAGAACAAACATAAATCATGTATATATCAGTATATATACAGATTACATAATCATCTTATGATTATACAACTCACATGAATATCATATATTCAAAACCATACATATATAAGCATATTATATCAACATCAAATCATGGCGAATCACGTACATGCTCATATATCAAAAATATTTAAACACATAAACGAATTAAAAACTTTTCGCAAGTAGCTCTGATGCCATTGAAGGGTTTTTAGCACATAAACGCAGCGAAAACGAAAACTTAAATCTTAAAAAAAACCGAAACCCTCCGCAGGATCCATGCAAAAAATAATATTTAATTCGTAGTTCAGTATATTTACCTTAAGAAGCTTTATATTAATGGAAAGATGGAGGTCTTTAATAGCGATCCAAGAACCACGAGCGGAGATCCTTAGCAGCTGCTCCTCAAGTGTGAAGCACTCCACCGGTATCCACCAAGAGTACAATATGATGGAGGAGAAAGAGGTTGAGAGAATTAGTTGCCTCCCTCTTATTCTACTTTAGAATTAGGGTTAATTATTTGGGTTGAGGCAAATAGGGTTTATAATAGTATATTTATAGGCAAAATTTTCACCTGAAAATTTTCCGTAAAATATTATTATTATTAACCCTTTAGTTGATTATTCTTATTAACCAATTAACTAATAATTAAAACGCCTTTTAATCATTAATCCCTTTTCTGAACACTTTAGAAAAATAATTCTCTCACTTGATTTAATTTCCAAAATTAAATTCTTAATTAATAATATTAAGAATTAATTAAATCTCATTTAATCAATTATTAAATCTACTAATTAATTATTTATTTCACAAATAAATAATTACCAGCCATTATTAATTAATTCCTCCACCATTAAATCATTCTCTTTTATGGTGTGACCCTGTAGGTTGAATATTTAGCCGGTAGTAGAAATAAATAATAATAAAACTATTTTATCATTATTTATATAAATTCTCTAATTCATTAAATATGATTAATTAATAAATTAATCATATTTATTCTACATCGTGAGGGATACTTCTCAGCATATCGCGACTATCCGGATAATACGAATTCACTGCTTAGAATACCAAGAACCTATTCAGTGAGTAGTTACCGTATAATCAATTCCTTCTACTCTGCAATGTCATGATTAAATACAAGGCATGGAACTTGTGTCCCTATCTTATTTAATCACTTGCTTTCCCATTCACTATGCTTAGTTCTATTTAATGTAAATTAGAAACTCCTTTCTAATTTCTTTCACTCTGGCCAAAGATTCTTGAACTAACATAAGTGGATCAACATTGAACATTCTCTTCCTTTACTGGAAGGGGTAGATCCTTTATTGATCATACACTATCTTCGTGTACAAATTCCTATACCCGGTAGAGCCCTTATAATTGTCCCTTGAGACTAAGAACTAAACCAAAGCATAGTTCAGTGTACACAAGATGACTATGATGACCTCAAGTCTAAGGATACTTGTACAACTATCACTATGTGAACAACTGCTGACACATGAGTGAACTCCATCAGTTGTTCAGCTGTGTGAGTCATGTTCAGTGAACTTATTCTATAATAAGCACCTACATACTAGCTATAGTGTCACCACACAAGTGTCTATGAGAACAGACATCCTTCATAATGAAGCAAACATAGTATGTACCGATCTTTGCAGATTATTAATTACCAGTTAGTAATCCTACGACCAGGAACTATTTAAGTTTAGAGTTATCATCTTTTAGGTCTCATTATTATGATCTCATCATAATCCATAAAAAGCTTTACTCTAAACTATGGTATATCTTATTTAAACACTTAAATAGATAAAGCCCGCAATAACACCAAAACAAGTCTTTTATTAATATCAATGAAATTAAAACAGATTATATAAAAGTTATTCCTAAATCATTATACATGATTGGACTTAGGACACATCTCTTTCACTATGAAAGTAATGAAGTATGAAAATCCACCCATGGCTTACGTAGACATTGGTCCACATACATCTGTGTGTACCAATCCTAGCAAATCTGCAGCCCTCTCTCCATGTCCACTAAATGGAGATTTGGTCATTTTACCCAATAGACAAGACTCACATGTAGGATATGATTCAAAATCAAAGGGGTCAAGTAACCCTTCCTTATGCAATGTCCGCAATCTATTTTCACTAATATGACCAAGTCCGCAGTGCCACAAGAAAGTGAGATTTTCATCATCCCTTTTTTTCATTAGTTTGTTCAATCTGAAGTAAATTATGCTCTACATCACATACATACAGACCATTATTTAAAGTACCACATCCATAAAGAACATTATCTGTAAGAATAAAACATTCATTATACTTAATAATAAATGAAAAACCATCCAAATCCAACATAGGAATAGAAACAATATTCCTCACAATAGAGGGAACGTAATAACAATTATTCAAAATAATAGTCTTTCCCGTAGGCATATGTAAACTGAATGATCCTATAGATATGGCGGCAACCCTTGCTCCATTGCCCATACGTAGAATCACCTCATCTTCTTCAAGATTCCTACTTCCCTTTAGTCCCTGCAACGAATTGCAAATATGAGAACCACAAGCGGTATCTAATACCCAAGTAGAAATTTGACTTAGTGACATATTAACTTCGATCATGAACATACCTGAATCAGAAGTGGTAGTCTCACTACCCTTCTTCTTCTTCAATTCTGCAAGGTAAACCTTGCAGTTCCTCTTCCAGTGCCCCACCTTGTTACAGTGAAAGCAAACAGCTTTGCTCTTTGGGTCTTCAGCTTTTGGTTGAACCGGCTTTTCCTCACCTACTATCTTCTTCTTGGATGGGTTCTTCTTTCTTTTCTTAGGATTGGAACCTTCACCAATTAGAAGAACATAACTCTTCTTAAGGGGAAAATTCGATTCCGCAGTCTTCAACATGTTGTGGAGTTCAGGCAGGCTGACATCCAGCTTATTCATGTGAAAGTTCACAACAAACTGCGAGAACGAACTCGGAAGTGATTGTAAAACCAAGTCTTGGCTCAGCTCCCCATCGATGGAAAAACCAAGTTGTCCAAGATGTTCAATCAAATTGATCATCTTAAGTACATGGTCATTCACAGATGATCCCTCAGACATCCTACAACCGAACAGCTCTTTCGATATCTCATATCGAGCTGTCCTCCCTGCCACATCATACAACTCTTGTAGATGCATAAGGATAGTGTGAACATCCATATGCTCATGTTGCTTCTGTAGCTCAATGTTCATGGAAGCTAGCATGATGCATTGAACAACATTTGCAGCATCTATCCACTTACGATACACAATATATTCATCATTATGTGCATCGTTAGCAGGTTCAGTAGGCTTAGGTCAGTCAACCACATATTCCAGCTTCTCAACCCTGAGAACAATTCTCAAGTTTTGAAGCCAGTCAGCAAAATTAGGACCAGTCAACTTGTGAGCATCTAGTATGCTCCGAAATGATAGTGCAGAAGACATAACGTATATTGTAAATCTGTAAATGATGAACACATAATAACACTTAGCAGATATTTAATTTCATTTCAAAACACTATATGAATCGGGTCTTTATTCATAAGTGGCTCCCACTAGTTTATCTAATTTATACAAACCCTAATTGAAAATTAAGCATTCATAATGCTAGTGGGAATAGGGATCCTACATTCCATCACACAACCTCGGCTGTAGCACGAAACGTCATGTGATGTTCAATAGGCAGACAACTCTTGTCAATTACATCTTATGTTATTCCCTAATAAAACTTTAGCCTCTTGAATAATTGAGTCACGGCTGTAGTACGACAAACTCAATATTCTAAGTCAAGTCTAACCCAACATTTCGTACAATTGAATCAGTCTCCAACGGCCCACGGCTGCAGCACGTAGCGACCTTTAGATTCTAATTCAATGCACACATCTCTATGTAATAGATAAGTATTTCTTATTTCGAAATCAAAGCCCTCGGCTGTAGCACGAAACGACAATGATTCAAAAATAAGAACTACTTTCTACCATGTTGGAAGGCTTTGACCGACACAAGCCCGTTGTGTCATTGGCCAATTACTACATGATATTATTTAATTTTAGAAGGATTATATTATGTTACAATCATAATCATATTATAAAGAGATTCTTCCTTTTAAATTAAATATTTCAAATCAATAATCGATAATCAGATGATTCCCAAATCGGGGGGAGCATTGTCAAGAGGCGTCACTTAATACCCCTTTCTTACAGATATAAATCTGCTTTTGACAGAATCATCCTTTCTCTCAATATTGAAAATTCATATTAAATTACGTGTTTCATAAACACAAGAATCTCATGATTGTATTCATAATATTATTGTTAAGGCAAGAAACGATTCCTATTCTAGATTTTCGAGAGCACGCCTTATATTGATTTAAGTTCACCTAAATCTATCATCGCATGGTAAACATAGGCATATATCTCATATATAAAAATAAATAAAAAAGTAAACATGCAAGTAATTATCATGTCACACATTGATATAATGATGTATGAATTTATTATAGTATTTAAAAGCAATTAAAACAATTAAAACATGCTTTAAAACACTTTCGGGAATATAAACAGTTCAAAACTTTTATATAAGAAACATTTGACCACTCCATTAGAACCGTCTTGGAAAAACGAATCCAACGATATATTGCACGCCCAAAACGGAGTTACGAAACTCCCAGAAATTAAATTTTAAAAATAACAGATGGGCTGTAACGAATTACAGGAACGCGTTACAAGCCCTGTAACGCATTTCAGTAATGCGTTACAACCCTTTTAATCCATTAAAAGGTATAACGCATTTCGTGAATGGGTCACAGGGTGTAACGCATTCCCGGAATGCGCGACACCCCTATCCCGCGTGCCATGCAGCAGCCGACTCCTGTATTCCTTTTTTTTATTGTTAACAGCCGCCGCCGCCGCCTTTACTTACACCGAACGTCGTGCCTTCAGTACAACCCAGAACATCAGTCAGCTGAACGTTTCTTTATCCAGCAGCAAACAAATATATATATATATATATATATATATATATACTATATATACATATATTTAATTACAAAATTTAATTAAAACAACTTCAGAAAATTATAATAATTAATCCACACATCAGAAAATTATGAAACAAATACCCAGACGATCTACAACACTTGTAGAACCCAGATCTACATTCAAAACAATTTTGAGAAATAATTTCTAATCAATCATAATTAATCCATGATATAACTTGCAAAAATCATAATAAATTCTTACAAGATCATAAAATTCTGAAATTTTTATCACAGATCTATATGCATACAACCTAAGCTCTGATACAATTGTAGGATTTTATACATCATAGAAGCATGGTAAAATAATTTTCTTGATATAAAATCCAAATAAAGGCATACAAATCGTGATTAAATCTTATGGGATCGATTTCTAACCTTTAAAAGCGATCCAAGAACGAATAGCGGAGATCCTTAGCAGCTGCTCCTCAAGTGTGAAGCACTCCACCGGTATCCACCAAGAGATAAATGTAATGGAGGAGGAAGGGGTGGGAGAATTAGGGTTTGCTTAACTTTTTAGCGTTAAGGAAAAATAAGGGTTTATAATAGTATATTTATAGGTAAAATTTTCAGCTGAAAATTTTCCCATAAAAAATTATTATTAATAACCCTTTATTCTTATTAACCAATTAACTAATAATTAAAACACCTTTTAATTATTAATCCTTTTTCTAAACACTTTAGAAATAATTATCTCACTTGATTTAATTTCTAAAAATTAAATTCTTAATTAATAATATTAAGAACTTTTTCTTAATTAATTTATAATCAATTAAATCTCATTTAATCAATTATTAAAATTTCCAATTAATTATTTATTACATAAATAAATAATTATCAGTCATTATTAATTAATTCCTCCACCATTAAATCATTCTCTTTTTTGGTATGACCCTGTAGGTTCAATATTAAGCCGGTAGTAGAAATAAATAATAATAAAACTATTTTATCATTATTTATATAAATTCTCTAATTCATTAAATATGATTAATTAATTAATCATATTTATTCTACATCGTGAGGGATACCAAGAATAATCACCGCTTAGAATACCAAGAACCCATTCAGTGAATAGTTACCGTACAATTAATTCCTTCTACCCTGCAATGTCATGATTAAATACAAGGCATGGAACTCGTGTCAAGCCTATCTTATTTAATCATATGATTTCCCATGCACTATGCTAAGTAATATATATATAGGGTGGAGAGTTTTGTTAGATATAGGTCCATAGAGAACCATTTTTAAAAAAAATATAAATACATAGTTTATTTCATTTTTTATTATATATATTTACAAATTTTAATTATCAAATTAAAAATGAAGCTGCACAATTTTTTTATTTAAATAATCATTGAAATTTGATAAAATTGTTTAAAGTGGTTCTATAGTAGAATCACACTAAACTCACACTTATCCAAAATTATTTCATAATATAATCAAATTTGAATTTCAGTTGTTAAACATTTTATTGTATTTAAATATAATTGTTATTCTACATTAGTAACTAATTTGATGAAGTTCTTAATAAAATTAAGGGTTCTCTAATGCTATATATATATAACATTAAAATAATTATTTTTCTTAAGAAAGCTTAAATACCTGATACACAAACACCAATTAGTACCTACTTGTGCCTTCTATTTAGTGATGTTCTAGATTATCAGAAGATTGACAGGGGCCTAAAGAAAAAGATTAACAATCATCATACAATATCATATTACATATAAAATTTTGCCATTATAGAAATTCAGAGTAAACCCCAGCCGGAGGGGGAGAGTTGAGCTTCACCTACATGGGTTTGGCACAGGATTGCCGCGGGGAAATTTCTGGAGTGTGTGGAAGTCCCATGCATGATGTACTTCTGTGACCCAAAATCCCCTGTCCACTTTGGAATTTATGTGACACGTCAGTAAATTTATATATAAAAATAAATTAATAAATTTGTATTTTAGTGTGTGCAGTAACAAAACCGGTTAGTGGAGAAGCATCAATTCCCTCTTTAGGGTACTGGTGGTTGCCCACTGAAAACTGAAATGTTTCTTGTATCGTATGCTGAATGTAGAAGAGTTCTTTTCTTCTTTAGATTTTGAAAATGTTAGCTCCTGTCATTATTAGTATGAATCTTATTAAGAAAAGGACTAATCCTAAATATAGCAATATTTACTTTAAATCTGAAAAGTGGGATTAGCTAGGATTAATAAGTTCATTGGATAATGAAAGAGAAATCAACTCTCTGGCACCGTACTTGAAAAGTTTGATTTGGTTACTGGCCGGAGCCAACCATAGAAGCCAGCGAATTGCAGCCCGTCGCAATTACCTAAGCTTGGTTCTGGTTACAAAATGTTTTCCTGAGAATAGAACTTATTACTGGAGTTTGGTGTAAATTAGCTTGCTTCTTTTTGTTTGGTAGTCGGTTATTCGGTACAATTGTTTGGTACGACAAATAATAACCGTCGGATTTAAAGTCAAACAATCTATCACCAAAGTTCACACAATCTATCTATCTATCTATACTGTACTATTATAAACAGAACATCCTCTATTAGTTAGTCGGTTGTTCGGTACAGTATTTGATACGATAAATAACAACCGTCAGATCTAAAGTCAGATAAATGAGAACCGTTGGATGCAATAATAAGTTATTCGGTTTTTCTAGTGTGTGCCCAAGGGCTCATGCTAAGAATTCGTACTTGATGAGTTGTTAAAATTTTATTGGTGGAAATTTTTGTGCATGCACGGGGTCCATCATTATTTATAACCTCCCCACTAATAAAATTTTGACAACTTATCAAGCACGTATTCTTAGCATGTGCCCTTGGGCACATACTAGAAAATTTGTAAATTGTTATTATATTAATATTTAAACTGCTCTCATGAATTCGGGGTTCGAACCCCGTCAACAGCTTATTATATTTAAACTTTTATATTCTTTATTTTAACAATTTCTACAGGTTCAGGACTCGAGTCCCATGAACAACATATTATATTATATTATTTATATTCAGTCAAGTGCCAAATTATCAAAAAACATTTATTATTATAACTTATTATGGTTTTCAATTTATTTTTCAACTATTGAAACTATATTTCAAAATATAATAATTTTAAGATATAGTTATATTATTAAAAATTATTTAAGTGTTAAAAACAATTTGTGCATCGCACGAGTCATATGCTAGTAATAAGTAATGTCCTGTCAGCTTAGCCTTTGTAACATATTTCAGACCAATTTATATATGCCAAGTCAATTTCATTATATCAACTAACAATTTGTTTAAAAATTAGATTAGTTCTGGGCACGCTTATTAAGTTTAGTAGCCTAAAAATGTTGCAATACGGATTATTTTTAATATTACATAATTTTTTTAAATTTAATTTGAAGTAAAAAATTGAAGTTATGAAACTTGTTTATCTAAAATTTTAATAATATAATTTAATAATACTTATTAATATACATATAGGTGTATAAGTTAGTGATACTACAATTTTAAAAAATAATGTAATGATTGAAATTACATTTTTATTGATATTTATAGTTATGCTCCTCAAAGATTATTATATTTAATTAAAAAATAAATTTTATCCGAGATGGTATAAGAATTATCATTAGTCTGTTAACCGACCAAATTCAACTAACCAAATCCAACTAACCCAAATCAATAGTAAAATTTTATGTGTCAATGACAAAATTTATGTTAGCTTAAGCCCCGTTATATCAACCAAATCTAACTAATTATACTTATTATTTTGTTTTTTTAGCCGGGTGATTATAATTTTATTTTAGACCGAATGGATAATATTTATTATTTTATTTTAATTTGATGATATTATATTGACCCCACAAATTTTCTTTCAAATTTATATTTTGTTATAGTCCGGTCCAATAATATCATGTTTTAGCGGGATCAATAATACTTATTATTTTATTTGAGCCCGATTTTTCAAATCCAACTAACTATATATGGTTTTTTTAAGTTTTTCTTTTAAATTGGATCAATAATATAATTTTGTTTAGCCCGGACAGGTGAATTTTATATATTATTTTATTTTAACGAAAACTATCAGACATATTATAATTCTGTATGAATATTTATCTATTTATCATAGTGTTTTATTTTAAATATTACTATAATTACGATGACCAGACCGATGATCAACCAAACTTTCATTATTTTTGTCTTTAATATAATAATATAAATATAGTTTAACAACCCGTGCGATGCACAGGTTTTCATTATATTTTTATATTATTTAAACTTATAATAATTTTTTTTATCATAACCTTATTAGTATATTTATAAATAATAATATAAATATTTGTTATTGCCAAGATTCGAACCTAAATCTTGGATAGTGTATACTTAATAATATAAATATTTGCTCTTGGTAGGGTTCGAACGTAAGAGTTTTACTAGTGTATAAATAATATTATAAATATTTGTTGTTTGCGGGGTTCAAACTTGATAGTTTGAGCAGTGTATATTCTTTTAGTATTTGAATCTAATGGTGCTGATTACTTGATTAAAAAGAAGATCTGACGGTCACAAATAGAATCAAACCAATAAAAAAAGATAGAGTAAAATATACCTTATTCCGATTATTATAATTTAATATAGATTTGAAAGTACTGTGACAGTTTAACAAAAATGATTCAAAAAATTATTTTAAATATATATCAAGGAAAAAGGTATATACTTATATAATATAATATATTATACGAATGTTACTTATAATTATTTTTGTAACTGAATTAATCTTACACAAAGTTTAGAAGTTAAAAATAAGTTTTATTAATTTGAAAATATAAATTTAATTGATTTATATTATGTTATAATTTGTGAATAGTATTGAAAATATGTAAAGAAAAAAAAGAGAAAATTAGGGGAGAGAAAATGAGTGGAAAATGAAGATGTGTGAGAATATAAATAAGGAGAAGAGATAATTAGCTAGATTAAAAGGTGAGGTTAGTGATAGCTCTAAATGCCTATCTTATAATATAATGGACCAAAATATCTAAATTTGGATTGAATGACTTAAAATATCGGTTAAATGTGCATGTGTCATATGTATATCCTGAAAAACGCATTTTGAAAATACGTATATCTCAATACACATATCTCAAATGTATATCTTTCTCTTGATTTTAGTTGGCAAAATCGTAAAAAAGTGAACAAAATAAAAATAAAAATAAAAAATTAATGGAGGATGCACATCGGGCGCATGCATAACAAGTAAAATACATTTGAGAATGCGCGTCACAAGATATATTTATTTTACATGAGTATTTTTCGAATCTTTCCCATGATTTCAGTTGAAGAAAATAGGAAAATGTAAAAAAAATATTAAAAAAATTATGCAGGGTACGAATTTGTTCAATGTGCATCCTTTACAAAATTTTAAAAAGAATAATAATGGGGCCAGGATTCTAAAAATGATGTGTTAAGTGATATGCATTCTTCGTATTTTAGACACCCTCTTGTGTGACACGTGTCCTGTGACGGCCTCAATCCATTCCGGGGTCAGGAGTTGACGTCATCAACAATAACTTAATATAATCAATATAATGATAGAATATAATTATGACCCCTTTATCAAGATATTTTCCAGGTTTAAGTATGACTTACACTACAACAAATCTGGGCATTAACGACGGCCAACTTACGACGGAAAAAAATGCGCGCCGAACTTACGACGGAATATTATGTTTGTCGTAATTACTTACGACGAAAATGGTAATCCATCATAATTTTCTTATCTTAATATTAAAATCTATTGTCAAATGAATAAAAAATGTAACGATGGGTCCCGCAGGAGTGTAAATCTTACGACGGAAATTTAGGTTCGTCGTAAGTTAAATATTTTATGATTATTACATAATAAAATTTAATTACAAAAAAAAATGAAAGCTTAATATGATAGAACGACATTGTTTAACTGTAATTTATGACGAAAACATATTTGTGTGATTTTGGTTTTAAGTTTTTGACAACACTCCAAGTACATTTGCCTGTAGTAGGATTAAGGAAGAGTCTTCTTGTTATAACAGATATAAAGCTTTCTATTTGTGTGATTCAGATTTTCGAATAGGTCTAGAAATAAAATTAGATTGTATTATTATGTAGTTTGTGAAAAACTTGGTTTTGATCATATATGTCGGCTAATACTGCACTCGTGTTTCATTATTTACTTCGTGGTCTATTATAATTAAAGAGGACCAGAGACAAGATTCTGTATAATTGTCACTGTGGGCTAGCTTAAATGTTCAGTGCATATTATACTGATTTCGAGTTGCTCATTTAATATTTTTACTTCTATAATTTAAACTATAATATGTATTGATCACCTATTGACCATATTGCTGCTCAATACTCTTCCATTTCAGGATAGATTGTCCGAAGGCGTTGCGAAATTTATTGACAATTATTCGCATGTTCTGGCCAGATCGTTGTGTTGGAATCAAAGAAATTGATAGGAAATCTCCTGGGTTCTGGAATAAGTGTATAGATGAGTTATTGGTATGTCGCACACCCTTGTTATATACATATATATTAGATCGTGTTTATTTTATAGTTATTCCCTTTTATCTTTTGCCCTCCACTATATCTTTTTTTGTAGCGCTACTACACATGGAACTCGAGATTTGCCACTGAAGATGAGGTAAGGGCTTCCATACTTGTGCATATGCGGGATAACATGCGGCGTACACTTGCTGATGATAGGGAAAGGGCTGACGACAAGATCGCGGAAGTTGGAGGGACTTATGCAGATCATAGGCCCCCATATATGAAGCCTGGTGTTTGGTCCAGATTGGTAAGCGAAGAATTTAATAAAAAGTCTGCTGCTGGTAAGAAGGCTCGAGCAGCGGTGAAAGTGCCTCACACTTCGGGAGCCCGTTCATTTGATCATCGTCGTCGGGTATATCATTGCATTATAGTTCTTGTCTTGCATCTATCATTTATTTATCATGAAATTGAAATTTTTGATTAACTATTTATAAATTTCCTGAACAGGATTATATGGAGTCACACAATGGCAACCTGGATCATCTTGTTGTCTATAAGGACTGCCACACTTTAAAAGACAAGGAGAGGAAAGGTGATTGGATTACTGAGGACGCCAAAATTATTATTGTAAGTTCTTTTTATTAGAAACATTAGTGTGTTTGTATGTGTTTTAATTTGATTTTGACCTAAGTTTATAATTATATAAATTTGTTACACTTGGAGTTTGAGTCTGTTTTTTTACCTGAATTTGTAATTATACTAATTTGAATTTTATAGGATTTCAGATGATAGGATGCCAATTCAGATACTTTCAATTAAATTTCTGGTATTTTGATTCATTTAGAGCTTTTTCTTTGATCATTTCTAAAAATAATTCAAACAAATATATTTCTGAATCAAACAACTAGATTTTTTTACATTTAAGTTTTACAATAAATTCAATAGTCGTTGAAGCTTGGCCACTAAAACTGTAATAACCCCAATTTTTTTGGAAATTTTTGAAACCCTTATGAATAGTGTTTTGCTGAATGAGAAAATTTTTCATGCCACACTATGCAGGGGTTCTGTTATTGGTCTTCTGGGATATTATTAGTACTCTATGTGGTATATAAGTGTATGTAAAGATCGTCAGAATCCAATTCCGAACACTTTGATTTTTCCCGGAAATCCACTAGATACGGAAAAAATTGAGTATAAGGTAACAGGATAAAAATGATTTAAATTAAACGATTATAAGAGAGGATCATAAAAGGAATATAATGTATTGAGAAAGGTTAAGGAAACCCAAGTAATAAGATCCCGGGTATGATCCCTCAAACGATAAACGAAAACGAAAGTTAAGCGAACCGTATAACAGATCAGCGGCCATTAGGCAAACAATTAGGAAGTTAATCAAAGAGATTAGAGGGGATGATGTCATCCAACCAATGGGAAGAGGACAAGGAGGGAAGGATGACACCACAAGATGACATAAGCATGACATAGGGAGGAAGGAGATGTGGTTGGTTTATAACCACACAAAGTCAAGGTTAGAAAGGTAATTACCCAAAAACAAATCAAAAACAACCAACCAAAGAATCAAATCAAAGCAAAAGCACAAAAATCTCTCTTTCTTCCAAGCTTGCTCTCGGCTTTTCTTCTTTTTCAAAGAAGAAATTTCCAAAAATCAAGTTCCAAGCATTGTTAAATCACAAGGTAATTATCTAAGGTTCTTTATACATAGATATGGATATCCTATAAGTTTAAGCTCCTAATTCCTTCACAATCTCTTCCAATAAATCATGGAAGAAGATGGTGAATAGTGTTTTTCAAGAACTAAAATTTTTGTTCTTGAAGTTTTGTTTAGTTTAAGCTTGGATAAGGACTTTAAGGGTGATTCCAAGCCATTCTCTTGATTCTCCACTCTCCAAGGAAGGTATAAACTCCAAACCCTAGCTTTAGTTTTGAGTAATTAGGAATGAATATGATTGATATAGCATATGTGAAGCATGATGCTTGATTGTTTAAAGTTTGGTTGAGTTTGTAGAGATTAGTTGGTTTTGTGGTATTTTTGGAGTTGTAAATCTTGATAATTAGTTAAAGAACCTAAGTAAAGCTTTTAGTTCATGTGGGGAATAAGTATAAATTGTTAATGTTGAGTGTTGGGGCTGTTATGATGTAGTTTGGATGGAGTTTTGATTGGGTTGTGAATTGGGGTTGAATTGTGGTGGATTTGGAATGGTTTAAATTTGGTAAATCGCGTAAACATAGCCGTCGTAATGTCCGATTTACTTTAGACTGCTTTTGTTCATAACATTAGGACCCGAGAACCCCCTTCTAGATATTGACCATTGCCATTTTTAGATAGTTCATGTTACGAGCTTCATTTTGATATGTGGTTCGTTTGATTCCGATGAACGGTTTAGGAGAAACGGCCGTTTTAAGTAACGACGTTTCGCGAACGAACCCTTACCCCTCGCCTTACTTTGAAACATAGGTTAAAGACCTTAAAGGACTAATTGAAGTATGAAACATTTATGTAAGGTGTAATAGGCAGTTGGTAAGACACTCGCGAAGTAATCGCCTTAAAACTCGTAATGGTTAAATTATTAAAAATGGTGGAGCCGAGGGTACTAGAGTGACTTAAGAGAATCAGTAAGCGCAAAACGAGCGTTAGAGTCTGAGTTGGTTAGAGTATAGATTTACAAGTGACTTTGGTTTAATTCCAACTTACTTGTTGCTTATAGGTTACCAGACTCGTCCTGAGCCATTCGTAACCCCCAGTCGCTCAGGCAAGTTTTCTACCCGTTATACTGTTGTTGTGATGTATACATATGTATATGCATGATCTTGTGATAAATGCATATTTGTTATTAGCAAATTCTTGCGATATATTGTTGCATGTGATATGGTATATATGCATGCTTGTTTCGTATCCTTGCCATATATATCTGTTGATTCAGTTGATAATACCTATGCTAGAGAATAGCGGTAAATTGCATATACCCTTAGTATAGGGACCCAAAGGTGAAAACATTTTCTAAAACCAGGAGTCGAGGATCCCGAGTAGATTTTATATATATATATATATTTATATAAATTATATGGTTATAGTTTTCAAAACTATTAATCGAATAAGGTTTATTTGATAACTTTATTTTATTATTGAATATTATTTCGAATATTCATTCGAGGGCTTATGACTCAGCTTAATTTATTTATTGAATATTATTTGAATATTCATTTGAGGATCTATGACTCCGATTATTTGCTGAGATATATTCTTTATTTTATTAAAGAATAATGTTTCGATAATCAAACTTATTTTCGATTATTCAAATAAAGATAGTACTTTTGTATAAGTATATCTTTGATTATTTAATTTTCATTCAAGTAAGAGTTTTAAAACTTCTACTTCAATTATTTTTATAAAGATTATTCTTTATGGAAATATTATTTAAATAATAATATTCAGATATTTTCTAATATATCGGGACTGATTTATTTTAATAAATCAGCAGTACTCAAAACATTCTTAAAAATGTTTTCGAGTCTTCAAAATGATTTTTAAAGTTAGAGTGGACCCCAAAACTCATTTTTTTTTATATTTAAGATCTTCATTTCAAAGGGGATTTAAATACTCGCTCAAAACCTGGGGGATCCAGCTCTATGGTGCATTTTACATTCGCAACGTGGTTGCTGTTTTGAGAAAACAAATGAATTGATTACTTACCCAACGTTCGGGAAGTAAGCCCATCTAATTGAGTCGGCATAAGCGACATGTCGGGGTACGGTCTATCAAAGTGTAAGTGGCTGGGTGGCAGTCCATCAACGCGTAAGAGGCCGGGTGGCGGTCCAGCACAAGGTCCTTATATGGCCAGGGTGATGACCGGTGGGGGATTCATCCATCTACTAGTAGAAAAGGTTACTTATTGGTATCTTTGCCTGATCAGCAAGATATCAGGTTTATGCCAAAATTCTTTCCTTTCCAAATTTATTGGATATTGCAATTCTGTTCATACTTTACATGACAAAGGTTTTCAGGAAACGTATGTATATATATAGGTGTATATATATATCGGGGCTTAATGAAGTATATCATAACTTCATTTCCTTCAAAATATTTCAAAGATTGAATCTATTCAAGTCTTATCTTGTAGTCTCATCAGTGTGATGAACTTTTGAAACTAATTATAACTTGAACGGTGGTAGTTCAAGTAGTATTTGGAAAAGATATAAGTATATTGGAGTATCTTGTAACTTCATCTTTTAAACTTATATCTAGTAAATGATTATCTTATGCATGACAAAGATTTTCAGAAAAACGTTGAGACAAGGTTAGATATATGAGATCACCTTGCAACAATATTTTTATACAGTTATACACTGGAACTCTGTGTGTATTATGCATGGAAGAGGACTTCCCATATTTTGAAAAGTATATGTGTATATATATATACTGAATATTTTGCGACTTCATCGCATTAAGATATCAACTTGGTTCATTTCTTTTGACCAAGACTTTCATGAGTACTATGAGAAGGCTCATATATTGTTAATCATTATACATATTATTTTGGTGGGCTTGCTGCTCACCCTTGCTTCTTCTTTCATCACACAACATCAGATAGATAAGATGAACAGGACCAAGCTCCCAATTCGCAAGCGGATAGGAAACGTTCCGCAACTTTCTGGAAGCGTTGAGGCCGCTGTAGCTGAGGTAGAAATTACCAATAGGCTAGGCTTTCAACTTATGATGTACCAGACTTATGTATAATTATGAATTGTAATAATGGCAAAGAAATATAAATTTATTCAGAAACCTTTTAAGGTGTATTGGCAGATAATTGTGGAATAAAATGACTTGTGATTATTTTTGGATGTTCATCTCTGAGACTATAACGTGTGGTGTGTGTGTTTATTGTGGGGTCACAGTACAAAGTAGTTGATAAATTATTAAGATTGGGTGTTATTAAGGGAAATGGAACTCGTGACAACCCGGATCCCCGACCCCGGATTTGGGGGTGTTACAGAAATGGTATCAGAGCTAAGCGTTATAAACCTCAGAGATGATGTGACGTTAAGATAATAAGTTCACTAAGATAATAAGAACTCTTGCCAAGTTCATAGTCGGACTACCTAATGTAGTACTGACAGTTAAAACCCTTATGGGAACCCTTATAAATATCGTGATAGAAGCGTAGTTCGTTATCATATATGGTAGCGGGACACCGAACCCTGAGGTTGAGGAGCAACGACGCGATGATGTTTTATTAGTTATTGGAGATCAGATTGTGGATCCAATGAAACACCCTAATGAGGGACCGGATGATGTTCATATTGAGGACGTAGCGGTTGAGGATGTTGTCCTAGAAGGGATTGTTGCTGAGAAGAATCCCGTGGAGGGTCCTGACAAGAATGAATAAAGGACCACTGAGGAATTGATGACCATGGTTAGGGGAATTACCAGAGGTATGATTGGCTGGTCACTACCGGAGATTCGTTCAAGTTTGTAAAGATAGTAGCCCCTTTAACGCGGCTTACTCGTAAGACTAAGAAGTTTGAATGGACAGAGAAATGCGAGAACAGCTTTCAAGAACTGAAGCAAAGATTGGTGATGGCCCCTATGTTGGCGTTGCCGGATGGAAAAAGGAGATTTTGTGATTTGTAGTGACGCTTCGCATAAGGAATTTGGGTGCTTCTTATACAGCACAGCAAGATAATCGCGTCTGTGTCAAGACAATTAAGGGAATATAAAATTTGATACCCCCGCCCATGAGCTTAGGCTCGTGGCAATAGTTTTACCCTAAAGATTGGAGGCACTACTTGTATGGAGAGAAGTGCGGGATTTACACAAACCCTAGGAGCTCTAGTACATTTTTACGTAGAAAGAGCTCAACATACGCCAGAGGAGGCGGTTAGAGCTAATCAAGAATTATGATTGGGAGATTCTTTATCATTCGGGGAAAGCCAATATGGTGGCTGATGCCCTTAGTAAAAAGGAGAGACTCAAGATGATAATGTCTTTTGGAGAGTTTATAAGAGATTTTGAGAAAATGGAAATAGAAGTGAAGGTAACCGGAGTCGGTACCAAAAAGCTGTTTGAGATTGTAATACAGTTCAAATTATTGGAAAAGAACAGATTGTGCCAGAAAAAGTGATGAACGAAGGCAGAGAGCCAACAATTAGATAAAAGATTAATATCGAGAAAGATGATAAGGGAATAATGAGGTATTCCTACAGAATTTGGGTTCCAAATGTTCAAGAGCTTAAAGATGAGATCTTAGATGAAAGCTAGTTTGAGGAATAAGATTTAGAGCTAACCCTGAACGTGATAGTCAGGGAGGTCGCCATCAAGATAGAAAGAACCCATAACATAATGAAGTGGAAAATGAGGATTTAAAACATGAAGGATGACCCCGATTACGGGGAGGAGGAGGAAACGTTCAGACTAAGGAAATAGAAGTCGAGTAAGGAAAGGAGAACCGAGACGGTACTCCTATATGATAATTTATGGACCTTTCTAGACAGAACTTAGACTATTATCCCCAACCACCACCCTGAGGAAACAATGCGGTGAGAAATTCTTTCAAGACCTTTAAGTTGCTAAGCTCTCAGAGTTCCAAGGAACAAGCTGACCCAGTCGAGGCAAGAGCCTGGCTAAAGGAAATATAGGAATCATTTGAGATTCTAAATGATTGATGAACCACAAAAGACTGTTTTTGTCACTTACCCTCCTAAGAGAGAGACCACTCGCTGGTGAAAGACCAAGGAAGGCACGGAGCAAGAGATTATAATAAATTGATTTAAGTTCAGTCAATTATTTTCGAGAAAGTAAATCCCAAGGTTATGGAGGTAGTGTAACAGATTTAGAGCCAGAACAAAAGCGGACGAGTATGATGAATTATGAATCTAAGTGGTAAAAGTTGTCAAGATTCGTTCTGGGGACACGAATCCAGAATGACGAGATGTTTGAAATCAATGCTTATGTTGTGTTGGTTCATGAAATAATGATAAGAGAAAGGAGAATAAAAAGAAACTGAAGTGGAAAGGAATATAAAGGCAATAGAGTGTGAGGAATGATAAGGGAGTTGGGTATGAGGAAACCCTAAAGACTCGTACCAATAGAAATAGAAAAGTATGTAATCGTCAGGATGAGGGTGATTCACCATGAGTTAAAATTGATGGTTGAAGGCATAAGAGATACATATATTTTATCTCCTGTAAGTTGGGAGGATTCGAGGAAATCTTGAGATAGTTCGAAGGATAAATAATGAGACGCGGATAAACTGAGGAGACAAGAAAGTAAGAAAGTAGGAAAATTGGATGAAGGAAGTGACCTTCAAGAATGTGAAATGTAAGACCGGTGGCTCGATACCCAAAAAGGGAGACGCCAGGTATGAGAGTTATCCCAACATTGAGATGACTGTTGGGATAAAAAACAAAAGTAAATAAGGAATTATTAAGAAGAAGTTCACGTTGAACACGACCAATATCTTCCAGAACATCCTTGTTATCGTTACCAAATTAGGCAAGAAATGCGGATAACCGTTGTTATCTTTTTGGAGGCCATATTGATTGACCCCATTTTGAATACAGATGTTATTGTGAAATTAGACATGTACTATCGAGGTGGGAATGATTGAATAAGACACCCTTATCAGGGATATATGACTTGATTTATCCATGGAAGGATGCAGGTACCTTTTAAAGGTGGAATTAAGGATAGAACATCGGTAACTTAAAATGAATCCTAGGGGAATGCATAAAGGTTGGCATTTCACCCTTAATAGGGACAGTATGAGTTTTGACAGTATGATTTGGAAAGGGTTAAGGTAACAATAACCTTTAAGAATTAGTGGAGAAATTTTTCAGAAGTATATAGACAATGGTTCTAGTAATAGTGAATGGTATTTTGATATGCCCTGTATCTAGGGAATATATGAGGAACGATTGAAGGATAACCTTAGAGGTTTTACAAGGAGAAATGTAATATTCAAAATTCTCAAGAATAAAAATGTTGATAAAAGAAATATGACTTAATTATAATGATGCCAAGTGGGGCACGTGTTAAACCACGAGAAAGTATGGATCGAACCAGTAAAGGTCAAAATTGTTCAGGGAAATTAGGGCCTAAGATAAAAGATGTTCTAAGTATGATTGAGAGTCAGTCGTGACAGTGATTAACCTCTAAAGACTGAGGCAATAACTTATGGAAAAATGGTGATATTTTTTTTTATTTACTCATCAGATATTAAAGAAAAGCATTTTCACATAAGCAGTGATTGAAATGAGGTAGAAAATTTATTTGGAGGTGGTTAAAATGACATTGACTGTAAGGAAATTTTACTATCAGGAAAGGCCAAAGAGGTGGCCGACACTTTAAATGTAAGAGGATAATTATAGGCACTCGTGCGAGAGGAATACGGTGATGATGGTTGAAGTTGGGAAGGTTGTATTACGGTTCGGAAGATTGACATTCCTTCTGATGACTGTGCAATACTCAACCGTAATAGTAGTTGGGTAAAGGTTTAATTCGTTTAATCGCCATTAGCGGGCTATCTATCTTAGAAGATCGTATCTTGAGAATAAGCCAGGACCATATTTCAAAAAGGACCAAACAAACCTTTGAGTTAAGTCTTCTATTGAAGGCATATGATTAAGAATGGTATTAACCTGCTAGCGTTGCTTTGATTGAAACTCTTCTGCAATTTTATCTGCTTCATGTCATGTATGTATGTCAGGATCAGGAGTGTTCTTCATGAATCATGAATGGTGATTATGTTACCTCCTTAGAAGAATTAAATACGAGATGTATGGACTCCGTATGGTTAGCTATTAAGACTTCTTGGAAAATGAATGACTACAGTAGGTCAGTGGTGGACCATAGTAAGGCAGCAATGATTCTGCGAGTAATGAGCTGATTACAACCGTGAGAGTTGTATTGGAATGGGTGTTGAGATTGAGTACCACTAATCGGGTCGTGGTAGTGTATAAGTTATCATTGATAAGACTAATTAAGTAGAGTATCTACCTATTGAATATTTTTTTTTCTTATCAATAGAGAGTCGTATTATTATACGAGGAAGGTTGCGGTGCAAGCATAGAATTCTAGTAACGATGATGTCTAGAATGAGATTCCAGATTCGATTTTCGATGTCGAGGGAGTTTCAAAGGTGATTGAGTATAAGCTCGAGGAAGAGCATGGGTTCATAGAATGATGGACGGAATAGCAAAAATATTTAAGCATGCGAAATGCGATAATACTTGATGTTGATATATATATACACATATGTTTTGTTCTCCTATGACAAACCTCTATAGTTCAGAGGTAGATTCCAAGCCAGATATTTTATGGCAATAAATTTTTTTACGTATATACAATTCTCTTAAGTTCGTTCTTTTCTCTTCTTTTCATTTCATATAAACTGAGAAGAACAACCCTTCCAGAAGGGGAGGTATTGCCGAATAATTATCTATCTGTGTGATAGAAGCCGAGTAGGATACCGGCTATTGTTTAATTGCTTGTCAAGTACTAAAGGCTGGCCACCTTCTGTACTAACTATGCGATATAACAAGTGTTCATGATCATAGTGATCTCTCAACAAATTCCTTTACTTCTATATGATTGATCAAATTTTGGAAAATAGAAACAGCTGAAAAAGGAGTAATAAAGTTGTGGTAGTATTCGGAATGGAAACACATTCGTGATACTAAGGTTGACGTGGTTATTAAAAGGTTATAGAATGCTAACGAGCAAAAGTGTAACCAGTATAATATTATGTACGGAAGATAGTAACGACTACGAACTGGAAAAGGATGGGTAGTGAGAAGCAAAAGCTATAATGCGAGAAGCTACGATGAGAATCTGTGCAATAGACTTGAAAGAATTTGGAATGATCACTTAACGCGGATTGAGTTTTCTTACGACAATAGATCATATGTCAGTATTGAGATATTGCCTTATGAGATCCTTGAGGGAAGACAATGTCGATTTCTCTTATGTTAGGATGAAGTTGTAGAGTGCAAGATGCTCGAACCCGCAGTAGTCCAAAGGACCAAGGATATGATAGATCTAATCAGAGGACGGCTGGTAGTAGCCCAAGATGGACATGATACATATGTTGATTTGACACGAAAGGACAAGGAATAGGAAGTAGGGGACCTAGTGCTGTTATAGGTATTCCCTCGAAAAGGATTGATGAGATTCGGAAAGAAAGGAAAGCTAAGTCCACAATGTGTCGGACCCTTGGATATATTAAGAAGTATTGAGAGGTTAGCATATGAGCTAGCCTTACCCCCGAACATGTAGCAAGTCATAACGTGTTTCACGAATCAATGTTAAGGAAGTGTAATTCGGATGCCAGACAAATAGGGGCATATGAGCGCATAGACATGCAACCTGACGTAATTTATATGGAGCAACCAAGAAGGGTTATAGAGTGAAAAGGAACAAGTGCTTAGGAGAAGGATTATCAAACTAGGCAGAGTTTGGTGGTGGGACCACAATGTGGGAAAATTTACTCGAGAGTTAGAAAGTGCAATGCTAAGAGAGTATCCCTATTCATTTTCTATCTGATTCCGGGACGGAATCCTTTTAAGGAGGGGAGACTGTAATAACCCCAATTTTTTTGGAAATTTTTGAAACCCTTATGAATAGTGTTTTGCTGAATGAGAAAACTTTTCATGCCACACTATGTAGGGGTTCTGTTATTGGTCTTCTGGGATATTATTAGTACTCTATGTGGTATATAAGTGTATGTAAAGATCGTCAGAATCCAATTCCGAACACTTTGATTTTTCCCGGAAATCCACTAGATACGGAAAGAATTGAGTATAAGGTAACATGATAAAAAGGATTTAAATTAAAGGATTATAAGAGAGGATCATAAAAGGAATATAATGTATTGAGAAAGGTTAAGGAAACCCAAGTAATAAGATCCCGGGTATGATCCCTCAAACGATAAACGAAAACGAAAGTTAAGCGAACCGTATAACAAATCAGCGGTCATTAGGCAAACAATTAGGAAGTTAATCAAAGAGATTAGAGGGGATGATGTCATCCAACCAATGGAAAGAGGACAAGGAGGGAAGGATGACACCACAAGATGACATAAGCATGACATAGGGAGGAAGGAGATGTGGTTGGTTTATAACCACACAAAGTCAAGGTTAGAAAGGTAATTACCCAAAAACAAATCAAAAACAACCAACCAAAGAATCAAATCAAAGCAAAAACATAAAAATCTCTCTTTCTTCCAAGCTTGCTCTCGGCTTTTCTTCTTTTTCAAAGAAGAAATTTCCAAAAATCAAGTTCCAAGCATTGTTAAATCACAAGGTAATTATCTAAGGTTCCTTGTACATAGATATGGATATCCTATAAGTTTAAGCTCCTAATTCCTTCACAATCTCTTCCAATAAATCATGGAAGAAGATGGTGAATAGTGTTTTTCAAGAACTAAAATTTTTGTTCTTGAAGTTTTGTTTAGTTTAAGCTTGGATAAGGACTTTAAGGGTGATTCCAAGCCATTCTCTTGATTCTCCACTCTCCAAGGAAGGTATAAACTCCAAACCCTAGCTTTAGTTTTGAGTAATTAGGATTGAATATGATTGATATAGCATATGTGAAGCATGATGCTTGATTGTTTAAAGTTTGGTTGAGTTTGTAGAGATTAGTTGGTTTTGTGGTATTTTTGGAGTTGTAAATCTTGATAATTAGTTAAAGAACCTAAGTAAAGCTTTTAGTTCATGTGGGGAATAAGTATAAATTGTTAATGTTGAGTTTTGGGGCTGTTATGATGTAGTTTGGATGGAGTTTTGATTGGGTTGTGAATTGGGGTTGAATTGTGGTGGATTTGGAATGGTTTAAATTTGGTAAATCGCGTAAATATAGCCGTCTTAATGTCCGATTTACTTTAGACTGCTTTTGTTCATAACATTAGGACCCGAGAACCCCCTGCTAGATGTTGACCATTGCCATGTTTAGATAGTTCATGTTACGAGCTTCGTTTTGATATGTGGTTCGTTTGATTCCGATGAACGGTTTAGGAGAAACGGCCGTTTTAAGTAACGACATTTCGCGAACGAACCCTTAACCCTCGCCTTACTTTGAAACATAGGTTAAAGACCTTAAAGGACTAATTGAAGTATGAAACATTTATGTAAGGTGTAATAGGCAGTTGGTAAGACACTCGCGAAGGAATCGCCTTAAAACTCGTAATGGTTAAATTATTAAAAATGGTGGAGCCGAGGGTACTCGAGTGACTTAAGAGAACCAGTAAGCGCAAAATGAGCGTTAGAGTCTGAGTTGGTTAGAGTATAGATTTACAAGTGACTTTGGTTTAATTCCAACTTACTTGTTGCTTATAGGTTACCAGACTCGTCCCGAGCCATTCGTAACCCCCAGTCGCTCAGGCAAGTTTTCTACCCGTTATACTGTTGTTGTGATGTATACATATGTATATGCATGATCTTGTGATAAATGCATATTTGTTATTAGCAAATTATTGCGATATATTGTAGCATGTGATATGGTATATATGCATGCTTGTTTCGTATCCTTGCCATATATATCTGTTGATTCAGTTGATAATACCTATGCTAGAGAATAGCGGTAAATTGCATATACCCTTAGTATAGGAACCCAAAGGTGAAAACATTTTCTAAAACCGGGAGTCGAGGATCCCGAGTAGATTTTATATATATATATTTATATATATATATGGTTATAGTTTTCAAAACTATTAATCGAATAAGGTTTATTTGATAACTTTATTTTATTATTGAATATTATTTCGAATATTCATTCGAGGGCTTATGACTCAGCTTAATTTATTTATTGAATATTATTTGAATATTCATTTGAGGATCTATGACTCCGATCATTTGCTGAGATATATTCTTTATTTTATTAAAGAATAATGTTTCGATAATCAAACTTATTTTCGATTATTCAAATAAAGATAGTACTTTTGTATAAGTATATCTTTGATTATTTAATTTTCATTCAAGTAAGAGTCTTAAAACTTCTACTTCAATTATTTTTATAAAGATTATTCTTTATGGAAATATTATTTAAATAATAATATTCAGATATTTTCTAATATATCGGGACTGATTTATTTTAATAAATCAGCAGTACTCCAAACATTCTTAAAAATGTTTTCGAGTCTTCAAAATGATTTTTAAAGTTAGAGTGGACCCCAAAACTCATTTTTTTTATATTTAAGATCTTCCTTTCAAAGGGGATTTAAATACTCGCTCAAAAACTGGGGGATCCAGCTCTATGGTGCATTTTACATTCGCAACGTGGTTGCTGTTTTGAGAAAACAAATGAATTGATTACTTACCGAACGTTCGGGAAGTAAGCCCATCTAATTGAGTCGACATAAGTGACAGGCCGGGGTACGGTCTATCAAAGTGTAAGTGGCTGGGTGGCAGTCCATCAACGCGTAAGAGGCCAGGTGGCGGTCCAGCACAAGGTCCTTATGTGGCCAGGGTGATGACCGGTGGGGGATTCATCCATCTACTAGTAGAAAAGGTTACTTATTGGTATCTTTGCCTGATCAGCAAGATATCAGGTTTATGCCAAAATTCTTTCCTTTCCAAATTTATTGGATATTGCAATTCTGTTCATACTTTACATGACAGAGGTTTTCAGGAAACGCATGTATATATATAGGTGTATATATATATCGGGGCTTAATGAAGTATATCATAACTTCATTTCCTTCAAAATATTTCAAAGATTGAATCTATTCAAGTCTTATCTTGTAGTCTCATCAGTGTGATGAACTTTTGAAACTAATTATAACTTGAACGGTGGTAGTTCAAGTAGTATTTGGAAAAGATATAAGTATATTGGAGTATCTTGTAACTTCATCTTTTAAACTTATATCTAGTAAATGATTATCTTATGCATGACAAAGATTTTCAGAAAAACGTTGAGACAAGGTTAGATATATGAGATCACCTTGCAACGATATTTTTATACAGTTATACACTGGAACTCTGTATGTCTTATGCATGGAAGAGGACTTCCCATATTTTGAAAAGTATATGTGTATATATATACTGAATATTTTGCGACTTCATCGCATTAAGATATCAACTTGGTTCATTTCTTTTGACCAAGACTTTCATGAGTACTATGAGAAGGCTCATATATTGTTAATCATTATACATATTATTTTGGTGGGCTTGCTGCTCACCCTTGCTTCTTCTTTCATCACACAACATCAGATAGATAAGATGAACATGACCAAGCTCCCAATTCGCAAGCGGATTGGAAACGTTCCGCAGCTTTCTGGAAGCGTTGAGGCCGCTGTAGCTGAGGTAGAAATTACCAATAGGCTAGGCTTTCAACTTATGATGTACCAGACTTATGTATAAATATGAATTGTAATAATGGCAAAGAAATGGAAATTTATTCAGAAACCTTTTAAGGTGTATTGGCAGATAATTGTGGAATAAAATGACTTGTGATTATTTTTGGATGTTCATCTCTGAGACTATAACGTGTGGTGTGTGTGTTTATTGTGGGGTCACAGTACAGAGTAGTTGATAAATTATTAAGATTGGGTGTTATTAAGGGAAATGGAACTCGTGACAACCCGGATCCCCGACCCCGGATTTGGGGGTGTTACAAAAACAACCCTTGGAATAGAATACAAAACAGCCAAAAGCTGATAATGAATTTGTGTTCTCTCTTCCTCTTTTTATTGTGATTTAGTTAAATAGAGCAAGACATAATAATTAAATATGTAATACCCTGTCGAAAAAATTAAAATATAAATATATATATATACACAATAAGTCAACTTTGTTATTCACTCAGTATGTTTATTAACGAGTAAACACATATGAAAGCAAAGGTATGAGTTTAAGCAAAATGCATGACTCGGGGACTTATAAATTACGAAGAAACTTAAAGCTTGAATGGATAGCAGTTGGTCATAGGCTCACAACTAAAGTTTAGCAGAATCATTATTTGATCAAGCAATCTCTTTTGAGAGGTACTTATATATTCCAATACACTGCACTCCACATAGTTAATTAATATGTAAACGTGGTAATATTATTTTACAGGAGCGCTACATTAGCATATGCAAAAAGAAAGGAGTTGATCCTAAGGTCACCCAAATTCAGAGTTGGATAGAGGCAGTGGGAGGTGTTCGTAAGAACGTGATTCTTGGACATCCACGAGTTCGAGCCTCTGATATTTACGGTATATTTCTTTTATAGACTTGAAATGTTTAAAATACTTGAGTTATTACATATAGTTTGTTCCCAGTGATAATATATCAACTTTATGTTGTCATAGAGTCTGGTGCACGTCCCCCACATCCTCGGAAAGGAGAAGGAAGCTCTGGAAGATCTGCTTTGACTCGCTTACGGGATGAAATATTCATGCGTGTCGTGGATAAGACCTTGGCCCATGCTCGAGCCAATCCAGACGAGTATATGTTGACACCTGAGCAGATTCGTCTCTTAGCACAGGAAGTGGTGGAAGGAGACTTATCACTACCTCACAACCATCCTATTACTAGAGAGACGTGTCAAGCTATCGTTAGGGTTGTGGTGGAGGTCCTAAATAATATCTATAAGATAGACGGACCATGAGCTGCCAAGGTAAACTTCTCGTTGTCCTTTTCTCTTGGAGAAGTTATATGAAATGTTATAACTTCAAAAGTTTCTTATATCTGATTTTAGGTTGATTTTAGAGTGTTACCACACTAATTTACCAACTAATATAACCATGTGGCTTACCCTGGTTTCCGGGCCACTTTTCTCAATTTGGTATATTGTTGATACAACAGGAAGTAAATTATATTTAACGGGGATCGATTCAAGTTACCTGAATTAATAAATTTAAGTATTTCGAATTTTGAATAATTGACAAAGACCGAGAGTCAGTCTGATCCACCCCTAATTCTGCCCATAATTAAGCAGCCTAACAGACCTGACCTGACCTGGAAAATCATCTAACGTAGTACTGGATTAAAAGGTAGTACGTTGTTAAAATTGAAACCACACACTTGATGATGATCAATCCCTTTAGGTTGTGAAAGAGATGTCCATTTAAAGCTAGCTAAATGATGCATGTTGTATGGCTATCCTGAAACCAGGGTCGGTTGAGGTCTTATCCCCAATTTTTTTTTGCAAAAAAAGTTACTTAGTTCAAGTCAAAATATATGCCTTGCCAGTTGCAACATCCAAGTTGAGTTCACACTTAACTCTTGGTTCAGTGGTTCTATAAATCAGCATGATTGTGCTTCTACAATCTACAAATATATATTAGTAACATAGTGGTGTAATATTATTTTATTTTCAACATCACAGTAGAAATACTGGTGCTCATAATTAAAGATTCCATAATTATCTACACAAAATCTGTTCTTTAGCAAAAAATATTATTCTAAATTTGTTTTAATAGTTTGTTATTTGCTAATTTATATTTCATAAGTTTAAAAAATGATTAATTGTCTGATGCGACTTAAAGAAATGTGGAGCAATGTGTATATTAATAATATACAACAATAATTATAGAATGAGGTATAATTTCTCTGTGTTAATAATTATGAAATGTATATTAATATTATATTAAAATGTTCACTAAACAAAAAAAAACCAATTTCTTGTGTTAATTTTAAACTAGGCCACAAGACATATGATTAGAGTTATCAAAAATCAGGATTAGGACTCATTAAGTAATAGTCACGTATAAACAATGCATAAATGTATATATTTTTGGGAGCACATACAATTAATTAAACTTAATCAACATATGGCAAAACTAAGTAGGCAGCATAGAGTAGCTAGCTATTGATACATATTTGGTTTATAGTCGTTCTAGGCATAGATCCTTTTATCATAACAGCACCGCTCATGTTGTGTTTGTGCTTTTAAAACAAAGTTTCATATGTATATATTTTTCTAGATTTATTATTTCGAGATTTAGGAGAAAACTGAATTTGGTTTAAATGTTAAATTTGGTTATTATAATTTATCGTAAATGTTAAATTCAGTTTAAATATTAGGTAATTATTCGGGGAAAATATATGGAGACCTTGTTAGCACTGCCCTAAACAAAGTATGCTCAACACAGTACATGTTTACAATTTTCTTTAGATATAAAGTTATTTTTTAATCTTCCGTATGATAGAGAAATATCTAGTGAGGCATGTATCGTGCATGGACTTCTCTGACATCTCTGTATACAAATTAGTCTTCCTAAATAAATAATTTGTTTACAAATTTCTAACTTATTTAAGTGTATATTGTAGGGGAAGGCCTTAGCTACCGAAGATGATTCTGATTATGGTGATAGCAATGACGAGAGTACCGATTCTGATGAAGATCGTGATATGACCGGTTCTTATTATGATCACGTCCCTTGTGGTGGTTCGGTTATTAGGTGTTGAATTTTAGCTTTATGTATTTGATAATGAATGTTTGTAAGATAACCAAGTTGTCTTTGTAAACTGAATTTGGTTAAGTGGGTGTTTGTACATCACCCTAGTTTGCTTTCTACTTTTGAATTTGAATTAGTACGGATTTATTGGATAACTAATGTAAATTATTGTTACATTATGGTATTGTGACTTGTAGCATTAGTTTTATAGTTTGTGAGTTTGTGATTGAAAGTCGGAATAAATTAGACTTTGGCAGGTTTAGAGTTTGTTATTGCATTAAACTTTGGCATGTATTGAATTTAAATTGGAAGCCGAAAATGGCTGAAAACTGAAAAATCAATATTTGGCTATTCTGGAAATATAAACTTACGACGGTTGTTCATCACAAATTTTGTCGTAAGTAGATACAAATCCATAACATACGACAGTTTTTTATGTCGAAAGTTACTAACTTACGACGGTTGTTCATCACATATTTCGTCGTAAGTAGATCCAAATCACTAATATATGACCGTTTTTTCGTCGCAAGTTACTAACTTACGACGTACAATTTCGTCATAGTTTTATATTTAATTTCATCGAAGTGGGTCCCAGAAGAAAACATCCGACGATTTTTCCGTCATAAGTTAGTAACATACGACGATTATTTTCCGTCGTAAGGTCATTTATTATTTTATTGAGTGTGTGGGCCTCCACTTCCTAACTTGCGACGTAATTTTATCTTGTGACGAAAAAATGAACTTACTACTTGACCAAAAACGACAGTTTTTTTCCGTCATAAATGGCTCGATTACGACGATTTCAGTTCAAAAAAACCGTCGTAAATGGCCCTATTTGTTGTAGTGTTAGGTCAACTATACAAAACCAAATTATTACAATAAATCTTATTGCAACTAACTTAATTCAGCAACTCAATAAACCATCCTTGGTCCAACACAACTATCTAAGAGGAGCCTGACACGGAAGGAACTGGAACTCTGCCCTGACTACCACAGAAGAATCTCCTAGGTATCTACAATACATAGATAAAACATTCTGCAAGGGTGAGCAATCAATTGCTCAGTATTACCACTATATGGATGACAAGTAAAACAATTTATGGTAAACCAATTATCGGAACAAAATTCATAACATGTTAGAAAACGACTAAAACATGTATAAACTGGATATCAAAACTAGCATGCTCTGTAAAACAAAATCAACAGTCATGTGCTGTGCAAAAATACCAGAGTTCAATTTTAGCATGTTATTTTCATTTCCAAATCTTCCGTTCCATTATAGGAACCACAAAACCATTTGTCCCGTTACGGGGACCCAAAGATATTTGTTCCGTTACTGGAACTTCAATCACTTGTTCCGTTAATGGAACCATAAAATCACAATCAGATATGTATTGGATGTTATCTAGGGATGACTGATCAGGCTGCCACACAAAATATCTAGGAAAGCTGATCGGGCTGTCACACAAAATAACCAGATCCGCAAAGACTAGCTAGGTCTCTGATTAACTATGCTGGACTAATTGGTTATGAATTGCGCGCAACCGAATTAGCCACTGACGCAACATTATCTAATATCTGATTCGTTTTATCCATTTTCAAAATCACTTTTACCTATCTCTTGTTAAAATCAATTATGTCACTGCACACTATTCAAAACCTCTTTTCTATTTTTAATCACATTTTAGAGATAGTTACTTTCCGAAATTACTTTTCCCCAAAAACATATTTAAACAACATTTTCAAATATAGGGGATACGTAACTTAAAACATTTTTGTTCCTGTTCGAAAATAAAGCAACAGTTCATTAATATATACTAAACCATAAAAGAATTGTCAGAGGTTCTTGCCTTGCAAAGCTTTACAACTATTACTAATCGACTCTGAGCCGAGTCGGACGCTCAGGCTTTATTGCTTAACCACTAGATCAGCTTGGATTCGACTTCAACACTCAGGTTCTTCGGTTGAAACCCTACTGAGCTCGTCGACTGTCCACTAGGTTATCATTAGTCCAATGTTCACTTTCGGTTTCCCGACTAGAACCTATAGGGTCGAAATACTCTGGGTTAGACGTCCAGGTATTCTTGACATATCCTCGCTAACAAACCTACCCATTCGATATTCAATCCCGACTCGTAATTATACATATATTATAATAACACACGAACAATTAGGTTCACGTTCTCAAAAATTGGCTGGGTGTTCGTTTTCAGAAAATACGTATATTCGTCATTTAACGAAATTAGGGTTATTGGTTTGGCAAAATATTCCATCACAATATACAATCACGTTTCGTATAATATATATATATATTTATATATATTCGCTCGATGTCCCGATAATTACCGGATATGCTCCCGTATTTCCGTAGTTTAATTTACCGGCAGCACTTCCTTTATTTATCGGCTAATCCGTCGAAGCAATTTGACGTCACAACAACAAATTCCATAACAACAACTACAATAAATCACCATTTCAAAATTCCCAATCATCGATACAATTCAATAATCACAACCAATTCAATCGTCCCATTACAATATTTACTAATTAATTAATTCGATCCAGAATAAAGATATACAATTAATTTTATTTATTTTAAAATTTTAGGACTCAGAACCATGTCATCACAATCCACCGTCCGCTTGTATAAATTCATCGCGGACGGCGGTAAAATTTATTGGTGCCCGAAAATATTCGGGTGTCCAAAAAAATTTCACCGATAACTAAATCGAATTCCCGCACAAAAATTATATTTAATTATGCTTAGTAATCATTTAATTCCTCCATAAAAATGGAATTAAAAATTAATAAAATAGTTACCCAACCACATCACAGACTGCGTACAATATACACACACGCGCGTGTAAGTCACGTGCCACCAGGAAACAGGGCGGCCGGAAAAATAAGGCGGCAACACTGAATCAAGCGGCACACAACCACACACATATACAGATATATGCACAACTTAAAGGAACTATTTACGAACTGAACAGCAGGATACCAAGAAGCCCAACCACAGAAATCAACAGGGATGAACAACGGCGGTTCGCCGGAAAACAGGATGGCAGCTAACCGGAAAAAGAAAGGGGAGGGGCGGCGAATAGAGATATAAGAGAGGCAGAGAGAAGAAATGGAAGAGAGAGTGAACATATATTGAGAGATTCCGGCAAGAAGAGGAGCCGCGAGATTCCAGTGGGGGAAGGAAAGGAGAACGGGGTAATGGAGGAGTAAAAGGATAAGACTGATTGTGTTTATCAACCATTATTTGTTTATTTTCTTTTTGCTATTACAGCCAGATGACACGTATCTCTGACCTCTAATTCGCGTATTGATATTTAACGATCCTAGGCGCGAGTAAATAAAACTCAAAAACTTATTAAAATAAATTTTAAAATGTTCAGAATATTTAAAACTTAATAAAATAAGTTTTTTCAAATTTTTAAACATTTTTAAAGCGCGCTGCCGCGTTTGACGATTAACTGAATCAACGCGTGGTTGAAATTAATCCCAAAGAATTCAGAAATAATTTTAAAATTCTCGGAATATTAAAATCTTCATAAAATATGACTTTCGTAATTTTTGAAGCATTCCTGAATTTAATACTGAATTTACCCTTAAATGCAATCAGAAAATCATTCAGGAATAAATAATCAATAAAATATTGATTTATAAATTTTATAAATTTCCAAAAATAATTATTGTAATTATAAAATCATAAAAGTAATTTTAGAGACCATCCAAAATATTTTTATAAAAATAAATCTGCCATAAAATCACTTTTAAAAGTGAAACAAAACAATACAACCCCACAATTAATTACACGAACACCATGTACACCACAAATCGCCCATAAATAATAATAAAACAACACATAGCTAATATAAGCTATACACATAATTTAATAATTCCATAATTACATATTTAAAAAATATGAAAATATACGAATACTTATATGTCCCGTCAATTTTGGGCCACTCCCGGTACATATAGTTATTTTTGTTTATTATTATTAAATTGTCTGTATTTTGAGCAATTTCTGAAAAAAAACACGAGTTTCTTTTGAAAGAAAAAACAATAGTGTTTTCTTCTGATGCTCTTCCCCTGCCTCTCGGTATTTAAAACAATTTTTACATTTTTGTGTAGAAAAAAATATATTTTCAGTGTCTTTGTTTCTTATTTGAACAACTTTGTCTATAGGTTACATATTTGTTTCTGATACATCTTTGGCTTACAGTAATAACTAAAAATGAATAGCTGAAGTAATTAATATTTGTAAAGCCCATTGTTATAATTTACAAAGAGATCGAATCTTATATAATATGACAATCTTAATTATCAATTTATTAGAATTGTTTGGTTATTATAAGGTGGCCAAAACTTTGACAAATTTTGGTTAAAATGCATGCATATATAAGTGTAAAGGTGTTAATTAATAATACTCTTTTTAATTTATCACTCATTTATAATTATTTATTTTAAGGATCATATAGGTAATTTTTAAAGATTACTTATTATAAAAATAAAATATTATCACTACAAAAAAAACGGGTAAATACAACCGGTTGTATTTAGTTAAATTCGACCGTTTTCGGTTGTATTTAGCTAAATACAACCGGTTTTTCGGCCGATCGAAAATGCTCGAGTAATATTTAGCAGATCGGTTGTATTTATACTAAATACGACCGCTTAAATACGACGGATTAAATACAACCGAAAATTCAAACAAGAAGAGAGGGAAAAAAAGTCCCGCCATTTCCAAATGCTAAATACAACGGATTCTGGTTGTATTTAGGAGTGCCAAACAATCCAAATGGTGGGATGCTTCCCTCCAATTTTTTTGGCGGGGCTAAATTCGACGAAATCCGGTAGTATTTAGGCGCGACGACTATTTTCAACTGGTATTTGATGGTGGTTGTATTTACGCGGAAGTATTTATTTCTAAATGCGACCGCGTAAATACAACCGGATTTAAATATAACCGCTGACAGTTGTCTTTAGTCGCGCCTTTAATTATAACTAGATACAGTTGGATTTAGTTCTGGTTGTATTTACGCAGTTGCATTTAACCTTATTTTCTTGTAGTGTATTAAGTTGATATGAAATTAAAAAGATAAATATTATATTTATATATACTAATTTGACAAAGTTCGCAACTATGTCAATATTCTGGCCAACAGATCAGCCATTTCTCGAGCATTATGAAACTCGACACTGCATAAGGACACGACAAGAATGCAAAATGCAAACAATTTGGTTATAATATCTAGTAATTACTACTAAGACAAAGAATCTAGATTTAAGTAGTTAAATTTTAAAATATACTCTTTTCGTATCAAAAATTTCATTATACTTTAATTTTTGTTTGAAATGTCTCTTTTAATTTTTTATATTTCAAATTTTTTTAAATGTAACAATTTTTTTGCAATATAAAAAATAACTATATCTACTATTTACTTTTACTATACTCATCTTATATGTAAATTATTGATTATCCCACTATTTTACTCATTTTTTTAATTTTTCTTCATTATTTTTTAATTTTTCTTAATTTTTCTACCAACCCAACCCTAAATAAAAGGGAGCTGATAGCAATATAGTAATATATTACTACCCCT
Organism: Apium graveolens; assembly: GCF_009905375.1. Taxonomy (NCBI): domain Eukaryota; kingdom Viridiplantae; phylum Streptophyta; class Magnoliopsida; order Apiales; family Apiaceae; genus Apium; species Apium graveolens. The sequence continues at coordinate 35,516 of NW_027417515.1, read as the reverse complement.
CTAATTTCTTTACAGTTTTTTTAACATGCATTTTAAGACAGCTACAAAGTATATCTCCGTACTTTATTTTTAAAATTTTCAATTTTTTTATAAAAGTTTAAATATTATATTTTTATTTAGAAATTTTTTTAAAAAAATTATGCAAATACATTAATAAAAATGTGTGCCGAGTCCCTTCCCCAATCTAAAAAATATTGAGGGGTACGGAGGGAGTAATTAGATTCATGACTCAAGATATACTCGTATGAGTCAACATAGTGAAATTTCAAACAAAAATGTTACGCTCAATCTTTAATTAAGCTCATGCATTATGCAAGCATGAGATACAGTTATATATATAAACTTGACACGTACTACTCTTCTCATTACTTATGCTGCGGGAGCATAGTCATAGCCACCATCATCGTCGTCATCGCCCTCTAAAGCGCAGGAGCGTAATCATAATCTCTGTCATCGTCATCACCACCACCTTGTACACACGAGATGATATAAGTATATACATCATCATCGTCATGACCTTCTTTGTGCATCTTGCACCTTAAACCGGAAGTCTTGGAAAGCACATCCATTTTTGATATGATATCTTGGAGGATTGAAAGAACTAGAAAGCTAGAGATTAAATGAATTTGTTTGAGCTTGAATGCAGTATGAAGCAGAATTGTAGGAATTAATTTGTGTGTGATGTGAATTAGAACACTGGAAGTTGTTAACTGGGAGAAAAACAAATTGTATTACCGTACAAAACAAGAACGATTACAAAACATATAAAAGATGAACTACACCTATCATGACTTGCTAGAAAATAACTCCTGACTCCTACTATGATGCCACCACCTTATTGCTCCCTACAAATACTCCTTAATGTTATATGACTGATTCAAATACTTAACTAAGCTGACAATATCCAGCATATTATAGCATTTATTTAATTAACTAAAACTTTAGATTAATTCCAACATACACCCTATTAATCTAAACACTGTCCTGCAACTTTTTAATCCCTAATAACTCTCTCATTTTTTCAAACTTAGTTGATGGCATAGCTTTGGTAAGCACGTCTGCACGCTGTTGTTCTGAACTGATGTGCTTGATCATTATGTCACTATGTTCCACACAGTAACGAATGAATGAAACCTCACGTCAATATGTTTGCTCCGACCATGAAAGACAGGATTCCTTGCTAAATCTATTGCAGAACTGTTATCAACAAACAATATGACTGATTTTGAAGCTTCTCCAGTAACCTGACTTAATAATTTCTGGAGCCAAATCCCTTGATAAATTCGGCCTCACAAGATGACAAGGTAACACAGTGTTGCTTTTGAGATACCCATGCTATCAGACATTCACTTAAATAGAATGCCATTCCCCCAGCGCTTCTACGATCATCATTATTCCCTGGAAAATCATTGTCAGAGTTGAAGGGTTTTTAGCACATAAACGCAACGAAAACGTTAATTTAAATCTTAAAAAAAACTGAAACCCTCCGCAGGATCCATGCGAAAAATAATATTTAATTCGTAGTTCAGTATGTTTACCATAAGAAGCTTTACGTTAATGGAAAGATGGAGGACTTTAATAGCGATCCAAGAACGATGAACGGAAATCCCTAGCAGCTGCTCCTCAAGTGTGAAGCACTCCACTGGTATCCACCAAGAGTACAATGTGATGGAGGAGGAAGAGGTTGAGGGAATTAGTTGCCTCCCTCTTGTTCTACTTTAGAATTAAGGTTAATTATTTGGGTTTAGGCAAATAGGGTTTATAATAGTATATTTATAGGCAAAATTTTCAGCTGAAAATTTTCCATAAAATATTATTATTAACCCATTAATTGATTATTTTTATTAACCAATTAACTAATAATTAAAACACCTTTTAATCATTAATCAATTTTCTAAACACTTTAGAAAAATAATTCTCTCACTTGTTTTAATTTCCAAAATTAAATTCTTAATTAATAATATTAAGAATTAATTAAATCTCATTTAATCAATTATTAAATCTGCTAATTAATTATTTATATCACAAATAAATAATTACCAGCCATTATTAATTAATTCCTCCACCATTAAATCATTCTCTTTTATGGTGTGACCCTGTAGGTTCAATATTAAGCCGGTAGTAGAAATAAATAATAATAAAACTATTTTATCATTATTTATAAAAATTCTCTAATTTATTAAATATGATTAATTAATAAATTAATCATATTTATTTTACATCGTGAGGGATACTTCTCAGCATATCACGACTATCCGGATAATACGAATTCACTGCTTAGAATACCAAGAACCTATTCAGTGAGTAGTTACCGTACAATCAATTCCTTCTACCCTGCAATGTCACGATTAAATACAAGGCATGGAACTTGTGTCAAGCCTATCTTATTTAATCATTTGCTTTCCATTCACTATGCTTAGTTCTATTTAATGTAAATTAGAAACTCCTTTCTAATTTCATTCACTCTGGCCAGAGATTCCTGAACTAGCATAAGTGGATCAGCATTGAACATTCTCTTCCTTCACTGGAAGGGGTAGATCCTTTATTGATCATACACTATCTTCGTGTACAAATTCCTATACCCAGTAGAGCCCTTATAATTGTCCCTGGACACTAAGAACTAAACCAAAGCATAGTTCAGTGTACACAAGATGACTATGATGACCTCAAGTCTAAGGATACTTGTACAACTATCACTATGTGAACAACTGCTGACACGTGAGTGAACTCCATCAGTTGTTCAGCTGTGTGAGTCATATTCAGTGAACTTATTCTATAATAAGCACCTACATACTAGCTATAGTGTCACCACACAAATGTCTATGAGAACATACATCCTTCATAATGAAGCAAGCATAGTATGTACCGATCTTTGCGGATTACTAATTACCAGTTAGTAATCCTACGACCAGGAAATATTTAAGTTTTGAGTTATCATCTGTTAGGTCTCATTATTATGATCTCATCATAATCCATAAAAATCTTTACTCTAAACTATGGTATATCTTATTTAATCACTTAAATAGATAAAGCCCGCAATAAAACCAAAACAAGTCTTTTATTAATATCAATGAAATCAAAACAAATTACATAAAAGTTATTCCTAAATCATCATACATGATTGGACTTAGGACACATCTCTTTCAAGAGTAACCTGATAGCATGTGATTACCAGTCCCTTTCGAGTATATTAGACCATACCTCAGTGTTCCTTTTGTTTGGGTTCCGAAGGCATAAAACGTAGCGGATAAACATAAATAAAACAAAAATTTCGAAACCCAAAAACAGGATCCATGTATAATTATGGGCAAATTATGGAGATAACGAATCATACCTTTCAAGAGCTTAACTTTCACGAACTCAACGGAGATCCTAGCTATCACGCTTTGTGTCTACCTCTCGGAGAAACACCTCTATGGTATCCACACGAGCACCTTCAAGAATGTCTCATGAACTTGACTACGGAATGGATGTACTAGTCTCCTTCTTGACGATCTGAATTGCCTCTGCCTCTCTTTGCTGCTAGGGTTTTCTCCAAAAAACGTACAAGCCTCTTTAACCTATCATTATGTATTTATAATGGCTGATTGAAAAAGGCCCATAACAGCAAAGCCCAACCCTAGTAGGTATTGGATTAAATAATAAAAACGAATTTCTATTATTTAATTAATAACTAAGTCATACTTAATTATTATGGGCAAAAACATTCCTTTTAATTCGAATTTATATTATCTCAATTAAGTCTTACTTAATTATAATAAAATTCAAATAATCATCAAATAATTTAAATCCATAATTTAAATTAACTATTCCATTAAGTGCTCTATTTGTGCGACCCTATAGGCTATTATTTAATTGGTAATAATTTTATTCTCTAATAAAATTATAAACAATGAGCGGTATCTAGTAATACATCATTGTTACCCAATTAAACAATAATTAAATCGTGATTAGATAAAACCTTTCGTGATTAATGTTTTTCATGTAATATAATCCCTTTAACCATACATATTATAGATTAAACTCGAGGCATGTATTTAGTCATCATCTTCAATATTTAATACGGGTTTACTTGATCCATGAGTAGATTATCAAGACAAATCATTATTTGAGCATGACCATGCTTTTCTAATCTCACTCAATCAAGAGGCCAATAATATCTCTCCTAATTATAGGAGGGTTAAATCCTTTATCTATCATTCATATTTCTCATACGACTCATGATATACCCGATGTCCACTTTTATCATCACCCGATCAAAAGTAACTTTTAATGTAGTCAAAGTATATTAATCCTCTTATAGAAATATAATGATTTCAAGTCAAAGGATCTTTACACCATTATCACTGTGAGTCTTTCTTGTGACTTTATTAAACATGAAGAATCTCATTGTGGGTCTGTCCAGTACCATGTACTCTCACATGTACCTATGTATTGACTTTAGTATCCCCATACTTATAACCAATGAGATGTGGTTATCTTGTAAAACAACATACTAGTCTATCTATGTATTATTATTGTCCTATATAATAATACTCGACTAGGGACCTTTAAGAATATGATATATTATATAATCTCAAGTTCAAATCATGTACTTAAACTATACAATTTGTATCATGATTCTAAGGACATTTATTATGATAACAAAATATCGCAGTAATTAAGGTCATAATAAATACATTTATTGAATGATCAACTGACATAAAGATTTAAAATAATAATGTATTTCCTCTAGGGCACCTACACTAACAATCTCCCACTTGCACTTGAGCCAATCACCCATATATCTAATACCCATGGAACTAGTGTGACCATCGTGTTTCTACTGCGACAAGCCTTTGGTCAGTGGGTCTGCAATGTTATCATTTGTGTGCACTTTACATATGTGTATATCACCCCTTTCATTAATCTCTCGAATAAGGTGAAATCTCCTGAGTATATGTTTAGCCCGGGAGTGTGATCTAGGTTCTTTAGCCTGTGCAATGGCTCCATTATTATCGCAGTATAGATCAATGGGATCTGCGATCGATGGAACCACTCCCAAATTAGAAATGAACTTTCGAATCCAAACGGCCTCCTTAGCTGCTTCACAAGCTGCAATGTACTCAGCCTCCATTATAGAATCAGCTACTGTTTCTTTCTTTGAACTCTTCCAGCTTACAGCACCTCCGTTTAGACAAAACACAAAACTAGACTGTGATACAGTATCATCTCTGTCTGTTTGGAAACTTGCATCGGTGTAACCTTTTACAACGAGTTTCTCTTCTCCTCCATACACCAAGAATGAATCTTTAGTTCTTTTCAGGTACTTAAGAATATTCTTAACTGCCATCCAGTGACCTTCACCCGGATTAGACTGGTATCTGCTCGTCATGCTCAAAGCTTACGAGACATCTGGGTGAGTACATACCATTACATACATGATAGATCCAATTACTGAAGCATATGGAACTTTATTCATGTGGTCCTTCTTATCCAATGATTTTGGACACTGGTCTTTAGAGATCGTTATCCCTTGAGACACGGGGACATATCCCCTTTTTGCATTTTGCATTCCAAAACGATGCAAAACCTTATCAATGTATGTGCTCTCACTTAGACCGATCATCCTTCTAGATCTTTCTCTATAGATCCTCATTCCTACAATGTAGGATGCCTCTCCTAAGTCTTTAATGGAGAAATTGCTCCCTAACCAAGTCTTAACATCCTTTAGAGAAGGTATGTCATTCCCCATTAGTAGTATATCATCAACATATAGTACTATGAATGCCACATAGCTCCCACTAACCTTCTTGTAAATATACGGTTCATCTTCATTTTGAACAAAGCCATACTCTGTGACTATTTCATCAAAACGGATATTCCATCTCCTAGAGGATTGCTTCAATCCATAAATGGATGGACGCAATTTACATACCTTGCCATCATTCCTTGGATCGACAAAACCCTCAGGTTGTGTCATGTACACATCGTCTTCAAGGCTTCCATTAAGGAAGGCTGTTTTGACATCCATTTGCCAGATTTCATAATCATGGAATGCTGCAATGGCAAGTAAAATCCTTATAGACTTGACCATAGCCACTGGTGAGAAAGTTTCATCATAGTCAATACCATGAATTTGTTTGAAACCTTTTGCAACCAGCCTAGCTTTATAGGTCTGAACATTTCCATCCATGCCCTTTTTCTTCTTAAAAACCTATTTGCACCCTATGGGTTTTACCCCTTCAGGTGGATCAACCAAAGTCCATACTTGGTTTTCGTACATGGAATCTATCTCGGATTTCATGGCTTTAAGCCATCTCTTAGAGTCTGGACTGTTCATAGCATCTTGGTATGTGAGAGGCTCATCTTCATCTATGAGCATCAAATCACCACACTGAGTCATGAGAAATCCATATCTCCTTGGCTCATGGCGAAATCTACCAGATCTACGAACAACCTGTGTTTATTGAGCAATATCATTATTCTGCTCTTGTTCCACTTCAGGTTCAATGCTATTTTGCGGTTCTCGATCTTCATCGAGATCTATAGTTCCCCCACTGTTTCTTTTGGAAACAAAATCTCTTTCCATGAAGACAGCATCTCGAGCAATAAACACTTTCTGCTCAGAAGGACTATAAAAATAATATGCCTTTGTTTCATTAGGGTATCCTACAATAATGCACTCTTCGGATTTAGGTCCAAGCTTATCAGATTCTTGACGTTTCACAAATGTCTTACATCCCCAAACTTTCATAAAGTTCATGCCTGACCGTTTCTCCTTCCATATCTCATATGGAGTCCTTTGAACCTTCTTAGTAGGAACACGGTTAAGTGTGAAAGCCGTTGTTTCTAGAGCGTAACCCCGGAAACTAATTGGAAGATCTGCATGACTCATCATCGATCGCACCATGTCCAACAAGGTGCGATTTCTCCTCTCTGAAACTCCATTCCATTGAGGTGTTCCTGGCAGAGTGAGTTGTGATACAATACCACACTCTTTCAAATACTCTCTAAATTCGGTGCTTAAGTATTCACCCCCATGATCGGATCGTAAGATCTTAATACTTGTATCTCCACCAATTTGCTTCTCTACTTCAACCTTGTATTCTTTAAATTTTTCAAAAGAATCAGATTTGTTCTTTATAAGATATACATATCCATATCTACTGAAATCATCAGTAAATGTTATGAAGTAGTAGTAGCCTCCTCTAGCCATTATACGCATTGGGCCACATACATCACTATGTATTAGCTCCAGACGTTTAGTGGCCCTTTGACCCTTACCAGTGAAAGGGGCTTTAGTCATCTTACCAAGCAAACAAGATTCGCATTCTTGGTATGATTCAAAATCAAACTTATCCAAGTATCCATCCTTATGTAATTTGGATATGCGTTTCTCATTTATGTGGCTTAGACGATAATGCCAGAGGTATGTTTGATTTGAGTCATTCATTTTAAGTCGTTTATTTCTATATTACAGACAGGGTTATCTAAATCAAGAACATATAAACCATTAAATAAACGCGCAACACCATAGGTTAAATCATTCAAAGCAAAAGAGCAACTGTTGTTCTTTATTGTAAACGAAAAACCTTTCTTGTCCAAACAAGAAACATAAATAATGTTTCTGCCAATCGCATGCACGTAAAAACAGTCTTCTAGTTCTAAAACAAGCCCAGAGGGCATAGATAAATAATAAGTCCCTACAGCTAAAGCAGCAACTTTTGCTCCATTGCCTACTCTTAGGTCCACTTCTCCCTTAGCCAAAGTTCTACTTCTCTGCAGGCCCTGCACATTTATACAAATATGAGAAGCACATCCAGTATCAAATACCCAAGATGCAGAAATAGATAAATTGACTTCTATAACATAAATACCTGATCCAAAAATCTGAACTGCTTTCTTTTTCTTCAGATCCTCCAAGTAAATTGGACAGTTTCTCTTCCAGTGACCATCTTTCTTACAGTAGTGACATTCACCCTTGGCCACACCACCTTTAGGCTTTAAAGCCTGTTTGGGACCTGACTTTGGCTTGGGTGTAGAATCAGATCCAATCTTCTTCTTACCCTTCCATTTGCCCTTCCCTTTGGCCTTACCTTTATTTTCTACCATCAGTATGGGAGCAGGTTCAGCTGTCTTCATGTTGGTCTCATATGTTCTAAACATATGCAACAATTCAGTAGATGTTTTGTCAAATTCATTCATATTGTAGTTCATAACAAACTGAGTGAATTTGTTGTTCAAAGAATTCATGATTAGGTCAATACCAGTTTCCGGACCAATCGGGAAACCCAAAGTTTCAAGGTACTCAATGTAACCAATCATCTTCAGAACATGTGGGCCAACTGGTTCACTCACCCCTTGTTTGCAATTAAAAAGTGACTTACTCGTGTTGAACCTTTCTTGACGAGTTTGGCTTATAAACATGCTTTGCAAGTGCTCATTGATAGTATATGCATCCATATGCACATGCTATCTTTGAAGCTCAGCACTCATAGTTGCCAACATAAGACATGCAACATCATTTGCATCATTCTCATCCCTTGTGCGTGCTGCTCGTTCATCAGCAGTAGCACCCTCAGGAAGGGGGCCTGGAGGAGGAATATCAATGACATGAAGCTTGCGTTCCTGCATGAGGACAATCCTCAAATTCCTCTGCCAGTCTAGGAAGTTGTTTCCTCCTGTCAGCTTGTCCTTCTCAAGGACTGAACGTACGGATAGTGTGTTTGTGTTGTTTGCCATTACTCAGTATCTACAATAATAAAAGCGCAAAATAAACATTAGATTGTCTGAGTTAAAATTTTATGTTCATATGATTATGATATATTCATAATATATCTCCCACTATTTTTTTATCAAATTAATAGCCCTAACTATTAATTCGGAAAGTATATCCCATAAATCTTTCTAGTGAGCCAAGATCCATATTTCGTCATGTCCTAAGTCAACCACTGGTATCCTTAAAACATGATTATTTAGGTAGACAACAGTTGTCAATTATATCATATATAATTCTTGGATAATTTGGTGAACAACAATTGATCTTATCTATCTAATAGATTTTTAACCAAACTCTATGCTTCTAAGTTCATAATAGTTGAATATAACAGTTTATATTCACCTTATTATGATGACTCAGTTAAGTTAGACCCAATGATACAACGTCCGAATATAACTGTTTATATTCGTCGCATTTCACCTCGATAGATAGGAGTCCCCTGCCACTGACAGCCCTTCCCCTTATCGATCTAGGATTTAATGAGTGTTCATTCATTGGAAAGCATCTGATTAAAACTTAATATTTTTAGTTAGGGATTTTTAATTTAGAATGATCATGATCCCATCATAAAGAGATTCCCAATTTTTCCTTGAATAAAATACTTCAAATCAATACTCGTCAATGGTTTGATTTCCAGGTAGTGGAGGAGTCACATCGGTCTCGCTTAAAACCCACAGCCTTACAAGTTCTATGAACCCCTTGTTGACAAAATTGCCCCATGTCAGAAATAAAGAAAATTCGTATTTTATTCCGTGTTTCATAAACACAAGAATCTCATGATCGTTTGTTAATTTTAAATCTTGAGTCGTTACAAATTTTATCTTGTTTAAAGGCATGGCATGGGTGATGTATCTAATACATACATGCATCATTAATCTAATTAAAACATGCATTTTCTACTCTACACATACTATTTATACATCATATGAAAAGTGCGTAAAGTAAACGTGCAATAGTTATGGCCCAATCCTATGTGATCTTTTCAGGCTAATGAAAAGATCAAGGTCAATCTATGGTGTAAAAATAACTATTACATATGTCTTCTCTATTGCTTCCATTGTCTCCTTGGCCTCCATAGGATGCCTCCTCTTTCCCCTGTCCTTCTTGGATGTTACATTAAGAATTATACTAATGAACTTACAAAAGAACTCGAGTTACATTCGAGATAAAACAACTACAAATAGAAAATGACATGCAAGTCGTATTTATTACAAACCAAAAAAATAAACCATTACAACTAAGGTCTTGAGGCCATAACTATGCACCATGCTCAAGTAACCATTAAAGAACATGATAGTTCATATAAAGATGACATACTATTTATCAGTTACCATGATCCAATCAAGAATAATAAATAAGTAAAGCATATGTCATAAGCACAAATTAAAAACGAAACCCTAAGCACACGGATCGACCAGAATACTATTCCAGAAGCATGTATCAGTATACAAGCAAAACATGTATCAGAATACTATTTCAGAAGCATGTCTTAGTATACACACGATCCATATCCCAGTTACCAAAAACATGTATCAGTATATATATTTTAAGAGATCGTATACATATGAGTTATGGCAGATCTTAAACATACTAGTATCATCATATAGATCATTAACAGATTCATTATATCATTCATATAACATAAATGTTATCATGGCAGACTCATATAACATAACTATTATCATGGCAGACTCATCACACATGCATACTTGTAAAAATACAGTAAACACGTAACCAAATCAGCCCCTTATACACGTAGATCTGATGCCATTGTTTGGGTTCCGAAGGCATAAAACACACCGGATAAACGTAAATAAAACAAAAATTTTGAAACCCAAAAACAGGATTCATATATAATTATGGGCAGATTATGGAGATAACGAATCATACCTTTCAAGAGCTTAACTTTCACGAACTCAACGGAGATCCTAGCTATCACGCTTTGTGTCTACCTCTCGGAGAAACACCTCTATGGTATCCACACGAGCACCTTCAAGAATGTCTCACGAACTTGACTACGGAATGGATGTACTAGCCTCCTTCTTGACGATCTGAATTGCCTCTGCCTCTCTTTGCTGCTAGGGTTTTCTCAAAAAAACGTACAAGCCTCTTTAACCTATCATTATGTATTTATAATGGCTGATTAAAAAAGGCCCATAACAGCAAAGCCCAACCCTAGTTGGTATTGGATTAAATAATAAAAATGAATTTCTATTATTTAATTAATAACTAAGTCAAACTTAATTATTATGGGCAAAAACATTCCTTTTAATTCGAATTTATATTATCTCAATTAAGTCTTATTTAATTATAATAAAATTCAAATAATCATCAATTAATTTAAATCCATAATTTAAATTAACTATTCCATTAAGTGCTCTATTTGTGCGACCCTATAGGCTATTATTTAATTGGCAATAATTTTATTCTCTAATAAAATTATAAACAATGAGCGGTATCTAGTAATACATCATTGTTACCCAATTAAATAATACTTAAATCGTGATTAGATAAAACCTTTCGTGATTAATATTTTTCGTGTAATATAATCCCTTTAACCATACATATTATAGATTAAACTCGAGACATGTATTTAGTCATCATCTTCAACATTTAATCCGGGTTTACTTGATCCATGAGTAGATTATCATGACAAATCATTATTTGAGCATGACCATGCTTTTATAATCTCACTCAATCAAGAGGCCAATAATATCTCTCCTAATTATAGGAGGGTTAAATCCTTTATCTATCATTCATATTTCTCATACGACTCATGATATACCCGATGTCCACTTTTATCATCACCCAATCAAAAGTAACTTTTAATGTAGTCAAAGTATATTAATCCTCGTATAGAAATATAATGATTTCAAGTCAAAGGATCGTTACACCATTATCACTGTGAGTCTTTCTTATGACTTTATTAAACATGAAGAATCTCACTGTGGGTCTGTCCAGTACCATGTACTCTCACATGTACTTATGTATTGACTTTAGTATCCCCATACTTATAACCAATGATATGTGGTTATCTTGTCAAATAACATACTAGTCTATCTATGTATTATTATTGTCCTATATAATAATACTCGACTAGGGACCTTTAAGAATATGATATATTATATAATCTCAAGTTCAAGTCATGTACTTAAACTATACAATTTGTATCATGATTCTAAAGACATTTATTATGCTAACAAAATATCGCAGTAATTAAGGTCATAATAAATATATTTATTGAATGATCAACTGACATAAAGATTTAAAAGAATAATGTATTGCCTCTAGGGCACCTACACTAACACCTTTGATATAACGTAGCACTCGTTTCACAGCATTGAGATGTAACGTAGTTGGTCGTTCCATGAATCTGCTTATCATACGAACAACAAACGATATATTTGGCCTCATGTGGACCAAATAACACAAGCTTCCTACCAAACTTCTGTACTTTGAAGAGTCCACAACTTTCCCTGCTTCATCCTTATGCAGCTGAACTTTAGTTTCCATAGGATACTTACATGGATTGCAATCACTCATACCTGCGTTTTCCAATATTTTTCGTGCATAAGTAGACTACTTCAACTCGATATGTCCCTTCCTCTGATCGACTTCAATACCGAGATAATATGCCAACTTGCCCAAATCAGTCATATCAAACTCTTTGTTCATTTGTTCCTTAAACCGATCAATATTACTCACACTTGTCCCGGTTACTAATAAATCATCCACATACACAACCACTATCAAAGACTCATTTCGTTCCCTCTTAAGATAGACTGCATGATCATATGCACACTTCTCAAATCCCAGCTGTTCAAGAAACCTTCTCAGACGTGAGTACCAGGCATGGGGAGCTTGTCTCAAGCCGTATAGTGCCTTGATAAGTTTATACACCTTATTTTCTTGGCCCTTTATTTCATAACCAATTGGCTTGTTAGGTCCCAATTTGTTTGTAGAAGGGGGGGTTGAATGCAAACAATACCGTTTCGTCGAATAAAATGCGGAATAAAATTGTGAAACAAAATTCAAGTTAAATAAAACTTTTATTAAACTTGAAAGGTGTTACAACTACGGTATCGATTACAAGGGATTAATCTCAAATCAATTATTACAAATTTAGAATAAATTCGACATGAACTTTTTCTATTTTTGTAATTAAAAGATCAAATGCTAAAAGCGATTTGAGATTAAGTTCTAGGGATTTTAATCCGCTAGATAGATATACAAGAACAAGATAAGTAATTCTAGTGGTTTGGATTTAACATTAACAAACTAGAATATTTGATCTTGAATAAGCAGATGGATGATGAAATATTTTTCTTTTGTTCTCTGCTGAGTTCTCTTGTTCTGTATGAATGAATGATTGAATGAATATCATGAATTGCTGCTTCTGCTTCTATTTAACAATCCAACCGAGAGGAAAAGAACTGGAATGACAATCCTTTTTAGCTTGAAAGACTTTCGGTGAGACAATCTATTAGAGCTAGCAAGACAATTAAAATGAACTAGCAAGACTTTCGGTATGACTATTGATTGTCATACCGATTGTCATATTAGTTCAAATGAAATTGTTTTACTGAATTAATAATTGATTTTAATCTAAATAATAATTCTATCAATACAATCAACTGAATTAGCATGACATTCGGTATGACTATCAATTGTCATACCGATTGTCATACTAGTACAATCAGTTGTCTTACTTAGAATTATCACAGATTTTAATCAATTAACATTCTGAAAATCCTTAATATTAATTCTAAATTAATTAATCAATTTAATTCAATTAAACAATAAATTAATCCTTGCAGATATAATTTATTTTTAATTAAATTATATGACTTAATTAATTAATAGAGAATTAATACTAACCCTGAGCAGCATCCATTCTTCTGACAATCTTCTGAAAGTCATTGAGACTTATGAATCAATTCCGCCACTTCAATGCTGACACTCGATGTAATGTCTGGTTCATGAGTGACTAACTTTCGTGACGTTTCTTCATGTCTTGACTTTGTTGTTCTGATTGAATCCTTGTAATAAATGATACCTTGACGAGATCTCTGTCACTTGATTAAATCCACGATCTTGATTTATATCACTGAGGCATGATCAAATTCTTGAACTTCTTCCAGTGAATCTTCAAGTCTGCAGATGAACAATGTTTCTTTATTCTTTGACAGATGTTACTTTGTGAGATCTCTCTGATGCTTGATCCACTATTTACTTATTACAATCTTATTTGAGTTGAGTTAAATACTCGAATAAACGAGTAGGCTATGACATATGCCTTTCAATCTCCCCCTATTTGCTTGTTAGACAATAACAACAAATACCTAGAGGATAACTCAACTAACAAATAAGAAAAAGATATAAACAGTAATGTAAAGTAAATAGCAGAAAAGTTCTGGATTATATTTAACATTTTCCAGATTCCAAATGAAATTTACAAGTGAATACAAGATAGATGTTCCTCTAGCCTGAACATATAACTACATTAGACTATCTTGATTCATAACGCTCTAATCATATTACATTGAGTTTTGAGCTAATTGACTTTAGTTGTCTTCTCTTCTGACTTCACCTTCTTCTAAATCTTGAAGCAATTCCTTGTCAAAAACACGATCCTTTTCTGAAGTGAAGCTTGCTGGTCTGACTGGTTGAACTCCAACTGTCTTCAACTTATTCTTGAGTTGATTATACCTTTTAACATTCTTCTCACAATAAGCTTGAATCAAGTCAGCAGCTTGAGTCTTCAACATGGATGAATATCCAGCAGTTCTCAAATGATGTTCCATCCAGACCAGATGCTTAGCTGAGTAGTCTTTAAGAGATTGTACATCTAGCTGACAGATTTGAAGACAATCAGACTTAAAGAATCTCACCTGATGAGGATTGTTGACCACTTGAGGACTAGCCCTGCTGGCAAACTCTTTAAGCCTTTCCCGAAGAACTTCATTCAACTCTGAGCTTCTTTTCACTTTGTTTAAAAGAACCCAAATCTCTGACAACGAACGATTCTCAAATAGATGAAGTGACACCTTGAATGATCCTTCACTCTGACAATATACAAAAATGCTCATCTCATTTAGGGATCTATCAAAAGCAGCTGTGATCCTTGAGACTTCAGTCTTGATAGCATTCATGTACATGTCATTGTTAGGATTTGAGATTTCCAGCTTGTCAAGAAGATGTAAGAACTGCCTATCATTGTTAGTGCATAGCTGAGGCATATCGAGTACTCTCCTAGCTTCATCCCACTTTCCACCAATCTTCAGTCTGACATCTCTTCTCCTTTCTTGAGCTTTAATGTCATGAAGACGTTGCTTTTGAAGAGTTTCTGTTCTTTGTATGTCTTTTCTCCTATCAATGATCTGTGAGACCTTCTTGAGTTCAGCTTCTTTTCTTTGCATCTCTGACTGCTCTTTCTGAAATTCTTTCTCAAACCTAGGATCCACTGTATCTTCTTCTTCCCAATCTTCAAAATCACTTTCTTCTTCAGCTTCAAATAACCCATCTTTATCTTATCTTCCTGAACTGGATCAGTGGGAATGTCAAAAATATCGAAGTCATCCTGTTCTCCACTGTAGTAGGCATCATCAGCCTTTCCTTTATCTCCAGCAGAAGTATCTTTTTCTTTCCCTTTGGAACTACTCCCTTTCTTCTCCCCCTTAGTTGAGGGATCCTCTACTGACTTTCCTTTGAAACCTCCACCACTTCCAGAGCCTGATCCTCCACCAGACGGTCCTTCAAAATAAGCTTTTTGTTCTTCATTAGGGCAATGAGAATTCTTGATCATGTAATATAAGTGCTTCATGCCTTCATTTAGATGTTCCATGCCCGTCTCTATCTTTACAAATCTTGAGTTGTCCAGTGAATGATTCATCTCAACGAGGTCTTCAAGAGAAGTCATTCTTGTATGTAGGGAGCAGAAGTTGGATATGTCATCAGCTGATAAATTTGGAGTGTCCTGAATAGAATTGAGCTTTGGTATTACAGTAGTCTTTAAATCTGAGATGTCATTCCTTATGATTGCAAGCTGATTGTCGACAGAGGTGGAAGAAGAAGACCGTTCAACCACTTGTGCTTTGAATGCTTGAGCTTCAGCTTGACTTTTAGCAAGTTCTTCTTTCAGGGCAGCAATCTGAGCTAACAGGTTGACAGTATCAGTGTCTGTGTGTGCTCTCACCTGAAGTTCACTCGTGTTTGGTTCACTCATCTCACGTGCATGTGTTTCTCTCAATATGATTGCTCGTGAGGAGTCTTCCAATTGCTGTTCTTGTGTACCTGCATTAAAAATCACCCTAGCCTCTTCAAGAGAGGTCAGTGGTGGTGCAATGGGAATTCGCGAGTCCCGATCCTCAGTCAATGCTATCAAATCTTTTGGAATAGATGTCTGAATTGCTTCAGGGATAGATTGACCGAGTTGCCCTCCACTTTCTCCAGATAAATCTGCGAGTGGAGAATCCCATAAGGGAGCCAGAGTTGTTGGATCTGGGAGGGGAGAAAATGACTCTATTAAAGATGGCGGAGAGTCAGATTTTCCCTCTGAAGCATGTGACTGCTCTTCTGCCGTAACTATGGCAGGCACTGTAACCGACTCTACGTGCACTCCTCGCTGGGTGTCCTGAGTATTATCTGGGGAAGTGTATGGTTCCATTGTGAGTAATGGAATTGTGCTTGACTCAGTACAAGATGCCATGGCCCGATGGCGAATTTCAATAGATGCATCCTGTTGAGAGAATGCCTCTAGTAACTGTTCATTGGCCATTTCAAAGTCCATGTCCTGTTGGGAGGACAAGGATGGGCTTTCAGATGCCTCAGAATAGGTTTTTCTTTTCTTAGGAGGAGGCAGAGCTGAGGGTTTACTCATATTTAACATTGTACTACTTCCTAGTAATCTTCTGGGTAACATTTTAGACAGTGGGGGAGAGGGTGAGATAGAATGAGACTCTGTGTTTGGCTCTATGACCTGGGATTGAAGCTGTGGTTCTACAACTTCATGGTCAGCCCTATCAACCACTGAGGGTCTGTTAACAGAAGTAGGAAGAGAGTGAGAGTGAGAGTGAGGAGTTACTACCTGTAATGGAAGAGCCTGGGTGGCTTGAACCACTGGAGGTTGAGGTTGCTGTTCATGGCCGGGAAGATTAAAAATAGGCAAGGGAATATAATTGGCCATGAAAGCAGATACAAGTACTGGTACTTGCATAAATTTGAAGGTTGTGTCTTGGCGAGTGTAAATCTTTTTGCTAACTGGTGGGGGTTCGGTTACAGCAGAGTTAGCAAAAAGTGCTTTGTGTTCAGGGGTGAGTAGATGATCTGCTATGAGCATAAGAAAACGAGCATAGTAACATGATACCCTACAATTTGTAGAATGATCACGTAAAGCAGAAGTTAGACGTCTCAAGAGAATGGGAAAAAGTAGTTTGCCAAAATTGATCCTTTGATTGAAAACAACCGCAAGACCAATATACTGCAGGGTGGAAGTAATGTTATGAAAATTAGATTTTGTGCAGTTGGCAAACACTTTGGAAAGTGTATCGAAGAATATATCCCATTCAGACACCAAATTTGATTTAGAAAGTTTGGTTAAATTGATCACCCCCTGATAGTGAATAGCATTGAAAAAATTTGTGATATCATTTTCAGAGGGTAAATTACAGAAATTGTCTAGTGGAAAATTTAACGCACGATTGACGACTGTTTCATCAACTACATACTGTGTGTTTGCGATGGTGAATGAAAAAGATTTTGAATCATCGGCCACAGTAGAAGTTGTGCAAATCAGTCTAAGTAGATCGACGTTTAAAATCACATTTGATTTAATAGCAGAGCTAACAATCGAATGATCATTTAAAAATCTAATCCAAGGCTTAAATTTTTCCACATCACATTTTTCCGGATTGAAATAACCAACTTGATTATGCGCGACAATTTGGAAATGGAGAGCCATTTTTTTATAAAATAATAATAAGACACAAGCTTTTCAGAATTTTAAGAATAATATTAAGAAAATTCGAATTAATTAAATTAATTTAATAATTCGAATTAAATTAATTATAATCGAAAAATTTAGACAGAAATGTATCTCGTTAAAATTCTTAAATCACTAACACAGTTTTGACACACCAAAAGACACAAATAAGAAATTAAAATTAAAATGGAATTTGAAGGGGCAAATTGATTTTAATTTGATTTTTGCGTTTTTTATAATAACTTTTATTTTTCAGAAAATTCAACAGCACTTTTTTATGTATATACTTATATGTATATATCACAAAGTGATGATTTAGTGTGCTGAGTAAAAACTCGAGCAAGGAAATAGCAGGTTTTTGGTTTGGTTCTTGTTCGAGGAGAGAGAAGAGAGAAAAAAAAAAAAAAAAAGAGTGAAAAACTGTTCAAAATTCTTGAAAATGAACTGTTATGATGAAAATGATTTAACACAACACAGCAAAAGCCTTATATAACAGCTGGTATGACAATCCGGGATTGTCATACCGATTGTCATACCAGGCAAAAGAAGGAAAATAAAACAAATACAAATAAAAATAAATAACTGAATGAGTATTAACATTATAACTGGTATGACAATCTGATAGTCATACCGATTGTCATACCAGTACAAAATAAAACAATATAATTCTGATATTAATTTTATTACTGGCATGACAATCAATAGTCATACCGATTGTCTTGCCAGTTATAAAATTAATCTGATTTTAAAATAAGCAGTCATTATTTACTAAAATGACTTTCAGCAAGACAATTTCAATTGTCTTGCCGATTGTCTTTCTAGAATAAGATAAAATAAGCATAACAGATTTATATTTTCATGTTTACTGAAATGATTTTCAGCAAGACAATTTTAATTGTCTTGCCGATTGTCTTTGCAGTAGAAAAACAAAATGAATATGTACAGACAACTATTAATGTACTGAAACTTCATTTCAAAATAGTAAAACTGAAATAAAAACTTATAATTTTTACAGAAAATAAAGACAATATTTCAGAATTAATTATTTTTATTCCAAAAATAGATTTCTGTTGAATTTTAGCAAATAAAATTCATAGAAAAATATTTTTAGAGGAAATAAAATAATCTGAGATATTTTTAAATTAACAAGTAGAGTAAATAACATAGATAAGATAATGTATATTCATAGAAATAAGCAAGAGATATGATAAAATGATAAAATAAATTTGCAAATGAATTTTTCATTCATGAAAAATTCATTTGTAAATTCATTCAAGAACAGATTCCAGATATTAATTAAATTAATCACTAAAACTATTTAACATGCCCAATTTACCAACTAATCTGGTAAATGTGGATTCGTCAAGTGGTTTAGTGAAAATATCTGCTATTTGTTCTTCTGTTGGAACAAAAAATAGTTCAACAGTACCATTCATGACGTGCTCTCTAATAAAATGATACCTGATGTCAATGTGCTTTGTCCTCGAGTGCTGCACAGGGTTGTTGGTGATGGCTATTGCACTTGTATTGTCACATAAAATAGGAATCTTGTTCAATACAGAGCCATAGTCTCGTAGTTGGTTCCTAATCCACAAGATCTGAGCACAGCAGCTTCCAGCAGCAATATATTCAGCCTCGGCCGTTGAGTTGGAAACTGTTTGCTGTTTCTTGCTGTACCATGAGACTAGCCTGCTTCCTAAGAATTGACAACTTCCTGAGGTGCTTTTCCTATCAACAACACTTCCTGCATAATCTGAATCTGTATATCCGACAAGGTTAAAACCAGATTCTTTAGGGTACCAAATACCTAGATTTGGTGTTCCCTTAAGATATCTTAAGATTCGTTTAACAGCAACGAGATGAATATCTCTAGGATCCGCTTGGAACCTTGCACATAGGCATGTAGCATACATAATATCTGGTCTACTTGCAGTAAGATAGAGTAACGAGCCAATCATACCTCTGTAGCTTGTGCCATCTACCTTAATGGAGTTTTCACATGGTCCAAGCTTGACAGCTGTAGTTGATGGAGTCCTTGCTGATGCAGAATCCTCTAGATTGTATTTTTGAGGAGTTCCTTGAGATACTTGGATTGACAAATAAATGTTCCATCTAACCTTTGATTTACTTGTAATCCAAGAAAGAACTTCAGCTCTCCCATCATGCTCATTTCAAACTTGCTGTGCATTAACTTAGCAAATCTCTTACAGAGATTATCATTAGTAGACCCAAATATTATATCATCCACATAGACTTGGACTAATATAGTATCATTCTTATGTTTTTTAGAAAAGAGAGTTTTGTCTATGACACCTCTAATAAAGCTATTTTCAATAAGAAATTCAGAGAGAGTGTCATACCATTTTCTTGGAGACTGTTTTAGCCCATAGATAGCCTTGAAAAGAAAGAAGACAAAATCCAAATGATCTGGATCTTCAAAACCAGGAGGTTGCTCTACATATACCTCTTCATCCAGCTTTCCATTCAGAAAGGCGCTCTTGACATCCATTTGATAAACTTTAAAGTTTGAAAATGCTGCGAATGCCAGAAATATCCTGATGGCCTCAAGTCTAGCCACTGGAGCATAGGTTTCATCATAATCAATACCTTCAGCTTGAGAATACCCTTTAGCTACCAGTCTTGCCTTGTTTCTTGTAACCACACCATCTTCATCTAGTTTATTCCTGAATACCCACCTTGTACCAACAGCTTTCTTGTGTACAGGTCTAGGTACCAGTTTCCAGACTTGTTGACTTTCAAACTGATTGAGTTCATCTTGCATAGCAATCACCCAATCTGGATCAGTTAGTGCTTCTTCAATTTTCTTAGGTTCCATCTCAGAAAGAAATCCTGAGAACAGACACTCATTTTGAGTAGCACGTCTAGTTCTGACTCCAACATCTGGATCACCAATAATCAACTCAAAAGGGTGAGCTTTATTCCAGACAGTCTGTCTTGGAAGATTTGATCTTGATGATTCGCCTTGAAATTCATTGTGATGTTGTGTCCTACTAGATGATCCTTCAGCATCTCCCCCTGAGTTGTTGCCATGTTAACTTGAAGATTCTCCGTCAGTAGCAGTGGTATCTCCATTGTTTCCAGAGTTTCCATCACTATTACCTTGAGTATTATCAGGATTAACAGGTTCTTCAACAGCAACAACCTCAGGTTTTGACCATGTTCTGACTCTGAATCTGACGTATCATTAAACTTCAGTTTCTCAGAAGGATCTTCAGTTTGG
The DNA here is from genome assembly GCF_009905375.1 of Apium graveolens. Lineage (NCBI taxonomy): Eukaryota > Viridiplantae > Streptophyta > Magnoliopsida > Apiales > Apiaceae > Apium > Apium graveolens. Next base: position 14,534 of record NW_027417515.1, on the reverse strand, counting down.
ATACTAGGGAGTTTAGTGTCATCAAATGTAACATTGACACTTTCAGTTACTTTGTGTTGATCAATGATATACACTCTATATGATCTTCTTCCATATCCAACAAAAATACCCTCATATGTCTTTGCCTCGAACTTACCACGACGATCATCTCCATCCTTGAGCACGAAGCATCTGGCACCAAATACATGAAAGTATTTGATAGAAGGTTTCTGTTCATTCAAAATCTCATAAGGAGTTTTCATGAAGTCTTTGTTGATTAGAGTTCGATTCTGAGTATAACATGCAGTATTGACAGCTTCAGCCCAAAAGTACATTGGAAGACCTGATTCATTTAACATCGTTCTTGCAGCTTCAATCAATGTACGATTCTTCCTTTCTACCACTCCATTTTGCTGAGGGGTTCTAGGAGCTGAAAATTGTCTGGTAATCCCTTTGTCTGTACAGAATCCATTTAGAAGTGCATTCTTGAATTCTGTTCCATTATCTGACCTTATTGCTCTAACAGGGACGTTAGAATCTAACTCAATCATCTTGATATGATCAATCACAACTTGTGGTGTTTCATCCTTAGAGTGAAGAAATAAAACCCACGTATACTTGGAATAGTCATCAACTATCACAAGACAGTAACACTTCTTTGACATAGAAAGGATATTAACTGGACCAAATAAATCCATGTGCAATAATTGCAGAACACCAGTTATGAAAGATGTGTCAGTGCCTTTGTGACTTGCTTTCTTTGACTTTCCTTTCTGGCAAGCCTCACATAGTCCTTCTGGAGAGAATTCCAGCTGAGGCAGACCTCTTACCAATTCTCTTTTGACAAGAGAATTCATTGTCTTGAAATTGAGATGGGAAAGTCTCTTGTGCCATAGCCAACTCTCATTTGACGATGCTTTTGCATAGAAACAATTGACTTCAAGATTGCTTCCAGAGTTCATGTCAGCTACGAACAGATTTCCTTTCCGTATTCCCATTAAGGAGGGTTTTTCACTTTTCTTGTGCAGAATCTGACACTTCAGCTTGTCGAATAAAACATTGTAGCCGTTGTCACAGAACTGACTAATGCTAAGCAGATTGTGTTCAAGTCCTTGCACAAGATATACATTTTCAATGATAACATTTCCAGCTTGCAAACAGCCATATCCCTCCGTTAAACCTTTGCTGTTATCTCCAAAGGTAACCACTGGGCCAGCTTTCTCAACCACATTTGATAGCAGGGCTCTATCTCCGGTCATATGTCTTGACGATCCACTGTCAAGAATCCACACTACCGGTTGTACCTGTTTAATGCCCTGCAATACAAATGGATTAGAACTTCTTCGGAACCCAAGCTTGGCTGGGTCCGGCATACTTGTAAAATTGGCCTTTATCAGGCAAAACAACATTCTTAATTTCACTATTCTCAACATTCTCAATGACTGAACATTTGACCTTTAAAACAGCCTTATCAGATTTATGTTTAGGCTTAGGCACAAATGTCTCCTTTCTAGCTTTAGGAGGACTAGCAGTCTTAGACCTATCATGCTTTCTATTATTCACATGCTGACGAGGAGTAGTCTTATCATTAGAAGCATGCTTACCATTAAAATAAGCAAACAACAGATTAAAAGCACAAGACATACAATCAGGAACACCACATGCTTTATGAGAAGGATTAACAATAGGCAACTTATGCATGGTAGACATGGCATTTGTGCTATCCAACTCATGTGTGTCTGAGTTAGTCTCAGTTGCCTTCACAACCTTGACTGAACTTTTGACACACTTGACTTGGAGACAGCTTTCCCATTAGCATTATCTTCAGCACGGATTTCTTCTTGAATAATAAAAGAGGTCTCATCAAATGGTTCAGCAATTGATTCCTTATAGAGGGGTTCATCAACACCCTTAAGCACATGTGGTACTTCCCTGCCTTTAGCACATACATGAGGAGGGGAGTTTATGCCTAATTTTCCAATAGCAGCATTGTAATCATAACCTATTCCATGTGTTTGATTAACAGCTTGCTTATTGTAAAACTCTTTGGACTTCGAACAAGAATTAAAGTAAGCTTTAACCTTAGCCTCAAGACCGGTGATCTTGTCTTTGAGAATAGTTTCGAGTTGTCTATAACAGTCAACTCTATTCTCTAGAAAAGATACTTGGTCTTTAAGTTTATCTTGATTAATGTGCACAAGTCTTAATTCATTGACCTCTTTCTCAAGGTCTTTGATTTGTTGATTTAACAATTCATTATCACGACGAGCACAATCTAAGTTACCTCTTAGATGATAAACCATTTCAGCATCAGAAAGTTTTACCTCTTTTCTTGACGATGAGGTGCTTGCATCACTAGCCATGAGAGCAAGATTCCCAACTTCTTCATCTTCACTGTCAGTATCATCCCAACTTCTTCCCTTTGCCAGGTACGCCCTTTCAGATTTACTCTTCTGATTAGAATCATAAGAGTTCTTCCTTGCTGTTTTGGCTTTCCTGCATTCTGTGGCAAAGTGTCCCAACTCATTACAGTTGAAGCATCGGATGGTGCTTCGATCAACCATCCCTGTTTTATACCCACCACTGCTGGTGTTAGAGGATGAAGATCCACCTTTCTGGAATCTGTTGTAGTTGGACTTGTACTTGAACTTGGGATTCCTTTTGAATCTGACATTTGAGAATCTCTTGACAATCAGGGCCATTGACTCATCCTCCAATTGCTCCAGTTCTTCCAAGGAATAATAATCATCTCCTGATTGATTGGTAGTAGGAGAATCAAATTCTGCTACTATAACATTGTCTTCAACCTTGGAAGACTGTACCATTCTGTCTGACTGTTGAGATTGTTGTTGATATAGTGGTTGTTGTTGTAGTTGTTCATCAGCTACCAGAGCAGTAGACGTGCTGACCACCCTTCCTTTCCCGTAAACCTCCTTCTGCTGAATCTGCTCCAACTCATAAGTCTTTAACACACCATAGAGCCTTTCCAAAGAAATCTCACTCAGATCTCTTGCTTCTCGTATGGCAGTGATTCTATGTTCGAGATGAGTTGGCAGTGTCAAAAGGAACTTTTTGTTGACCTCCCTGATGGAATAGTATTTACCATTAATATTCAGGTTATTGATCAATGCATTGTACCTCTCAAACACTTCAGTGATTCCTTCTCCTGGATTGGATTTAAAGTATTCATACTCAGAGGTTAGGATTTCTAGTTTGTTCTCCCTAACTTCCTCTGTGCCTTCATTAATAATCTCAATAGTTTCCCAGATATGTTTAGAATCTTTACAATTCATCACATGTCTGTTCATTAGGGGATTAAGGGAATCTACTAAGATTAATTGAAGGCTAGCATCCAGGGAAGCTTCTTCTATTTCAGCAGGAGAGAAGTCCTCAGGATCCTTCACATAAGTTCTCGCTTTGGTGATCACCACATCATTCTCTATTACCTCTGGTTCAATAACCATAGGAATCTTTGGACCCTTCTTCAACACTTGCAAATATTTGGGATTAGCAACCTGTAAAAACAGTAGCATCTTCTTCTTCCACATCACATAATTTTCTTTATCGAAAAGTGGAATTTTAACGGTTCCAACTTTTTGTGTAGTCATTATGAATTTTTGAGTGAATAAAAATTCAAGAAGTGAAAGAAACACAAAAGTCTAGGATCTTGATTTGTACGTTAATCAGAAGGCTCTGATACCAATTGTTAGGTCCCAATTTGTTTGTAGAAGGGGGGGTTGAATGCAAACAATACCGTTTCGTCGAATAAAATGCGGAATAAAATTGTGAAACAAAATTCAAGTTAAATAAAACTTTTATTAAACTTGAAAGGTGTTACAACTACGGTATCGATTACAAGGGATTAATCTCAAATCAATTATTACAAATTTAGAATAAATTCGACATGAACTTTTTCTATTTTGTAATTAAAAGATCAAATGCTAAAAGCGATTTGAGATTAAGTTCTAGGGATTTTAATCCGCTAGATAGATATACAAGAACAAGATAAGTAATTCTAGTGGTTTGGATTTAACATTAACAAACTAGAATATTTGATCTTGAATAAGCAGATGGATGATGAAATATTTTTCTTTTGTTCTCTGCTGTGTTCTCTTGTTCTGTATGATTGATTGATATGTTGAATTGCTGCTTCTGCTTCTATTTAACAATCCAACCGAGAGAAAAAGAACTGGAATGACAATCCTTTTTAGCTTGAAAGACTTTCGGTGAGACAATCTATTAGAGCTAGCAAGACAATTAAAATGAACTAGCAAGACTTTCGGTATGACTATTGATTGTCATACCGATTGTCATATTAGTTCAAATGAAATTGTTTTACTGAATTAATAATTGATTTTAATCTAAATAATAATTCTATCAATACAATCAACTGAATTAGCATGACATTCGGTATGACTATCAATTGTCATACCGATTGTCATACTAGTACAATCAGTTGTCTTATTTAGAATTATCACAGATTTTAATCAATTAATATTCTGAAAATCCTTAATATTAATTCTAAATTAATTAATCAATTTATTTCAATTAATCAATAAATTAATCCTTGCAGATATAATTTATTTTCTTAATTAAAATTATATGACTTAATTAATTAATAGAGAATTAATACTAACCCTGAGCAGCATCCATTCTTCTGACAATCTTCTTAAAGTCTCTGAGACTTATGAATCAATTCCGTCACTTCAATGCTGACACTCGATGTACTGTCTGGTTCATGAGTGACTAACTTTCGTGACGTTTCTTCATGTCTTGACTTTGTTGTTCTGATTGAATCCTTGTAATAAATGATACCTTGACGAGATCTCTGTCACTTGATTAAATCCACGATCTGATTTATATCACTGAGGCATGATCAAATTCTTGAACTTCTTCCAGTGAATCTTCAAGTCTGCAGATGAACAATGTTTCTTTATTCTTTGACAGATGTTACTTTGTGAGATCTCTCTGATGCTTGATCCACTATTTACTTATTACATTCTTATTTGAGTTGAGTTAAATACTCGAATAAACGAGTAGGCTATGACATATGCCTTTCATCAAGGCGGCTTGCTTTTCTTGTTCTTTGTTCTTCTGTTTGAATGATGATTATTGAAAGAAGGTCTTCTGCTTCTTTTTAATCAACAAACCAATAGAATTGAATTGGCATGACAGTCCTATAGCTGGCAAGACTTTCGGTAGGACAATTGAATGAACTAGCAAGACAATCTGAATGAACTAGCATGACAATCAGAATGAACTAGCAAGACAATTATCCTCCTAGAGTAACTTTCGGTATGACAATGGAAATGACTTGGCATGACAATCGGTATGACAATCCAGATTGTCATGCTAGTTCATTTCCATTTGTCTTGCTGATTTAAGACTTGAATTTAATCCAATTAAACTTCTGAAAATTCCTAAAATTAATTCAGAATTAATTAATCAATTAATTCAATTAATAAATAAATTATTCTTCGCAGATATAATTTATTTTCTTAATTGAATTAGATGACTTAATTAATTAATAGAGAATTAATTCTAGTCTTCAACAGCACCCATCCTTCTGCAGATCTTCTGAAAATCACTGAAAATTATGAATCAATTCCACCACTTCAATGTTGACACTCGATGTACTGTCTGGTTCATGAGTGACTAACTTCCGTGACGTTTCTTCATGTCTTGACTTTGACACTTTGATTTTCTTCAGATTAAATCCTTGTAATTAATGATACTCTGACGAGATCTCTGTCACTTGATTAAATCCACGATCTTGATTTATATCACTGAGGCATGATCAACTTCTTGAACTTCTTCCAGTGAATTAACTCCTCAAGTCTGTAGATGAACCTTGTTTCTGAATCCTTTGACAGATATTACTTTGCGAGATCTCTCTGACGGTCGATCCACTATTTACTTATTACATTCTTATTTGAGTTGAGTTGAATCCTCGAATATACAAATAGGCCTATGACATATGACTTACACTACTCACTCGATGGATAATAAGTTAATCATCCGTCGGGACTATAATGAGTTATCCGTCGGGACTATAATCCTTATCCGTCGAGTGCTACATAATTTCACTAAGTAAAATCTACTTAGATGTTTTGTTTATGAAATCATCAAGTACACAACATATGCACAATAGAGTCATTGGATGTAAGACATCAAAAGAGATATGGGATGTTTTAGAAGTAAAGTGTCAAGATACAACTATTATAAAGAAGAACAAGAGGACAATACTTACTCAAGAATATGAGCACTTTGCCTCAAGGGACAATGAGTCCTTAACTGAGATCTATGACAGATTTCAGAAGTTGTTGAATGACTTATCCCTTGTCAACAAATAATATGATTTGGAGGACTCAAATTTGAAGTTCCTACTTGCTCTCCCTAAAAAGTGGGACTTTAAGGTCACATCAATAAGGATAACTATAAACTTAATATCACACCTCTAGGTGAGATTTATAGAGTTCTGAAAACTCATGAACTAGAGATGGAGTAAAGAACTAAGAGGAAAGGATCAAAAGTTAGATTGAAGAGAAGCCAAAGGAGAAAGTTAGGAGGAAAAACTACTCCAAAAGAAAAGCCATGATTGCAAGGTCAGGTACTGAATCATCAAATTCTGATGATGACTCAAATACTGATGATGAATCAGACACTGACAGTGATCATAACGCCAATAAAGATATAGATCAAATGGCCTGGTTAAAAGTTTCAAGAAGATGGTCTACAGAAACTTCAAGAAAGGGAGAAGATTTTCCAGAAAAGGTTCCAGTTTCTCAAACTCTGATAAGAGGAACAACAGAAGAAATACTGATTGGAAGGAATCTAGATATGGAAAACTTGACAAGTCAAAAGAGAAATGTTACAACTTTGATGGATTTGGACACTTTGTAGCAAACTGCAGAAAACCCAGAGCTGAGGAGAAACAAGCTTTGATCTCAATGAAGAGAAACTGCGATGATTCATCATATTCAAATGATGGAATCAATTATGCTCTCATGACAAATGCTAATGTTGAGGCTGACAATGCTGAATTAAAGGGTGACATGAGGAATGCTCTAGTCTGGCCAGTGGAATGCTCAGGACATATGACTGGTCATAAAACCTTGCTATCAGAATTTGAGGAGAAGGCTAGTGTTATTTATATTTGTGATGTCATGTCTAATCTGTTATGTTTAGTTTCAGAACTTAACAACAGGACTTATCAGGACTTACTGGAAATCCGAACTTACTGAAGTCAGAACTTATATCAGAACTTAAGGTCGTCAGGATTTATATCAGGACTTAAGTGCAGGTACTTCAGATAAGGAATGCAACTGATTTACAAAAAAGATCATGACTAAAACAAAGGAAGATATGCATGAAGAGTTGGACAACTAGTAGACTTGTAGAAGATAATATCTGATTGATATATTTTAGGAGACAAAATTATATTTAATATTAATTAGAAGATATCTTGTAACTGTGTACTATATAAACACAGCTTAGGATTTATACTATATGTGTTATCATTCACGAGAAAGATTATACATTGTAACCTAGCAGCTCTTAGTGATATTGTTCATCACTGAGAGAGTAGTTTAACCTACTTTGTAACTAATCTTATTATATTGAATAAACTTGAAACTATTACATATTGTGTTCGAAATCGATTTGATTGTATAAACACTATATTCAACCCCTTTCTACAGTGTTGTGTGACCTAACAGCTGGTCCAAGCGTTTTTTATTGAGATGGGAACTTAGGAAAAATCTTGGGATATGGAAAAATCAAAATTGGAAATGTCATCATTGAAAATGCAGCTCTAGTTGCAGGACTCAAGCATAATCTGATCATGTGAGTCAAATCTGTGATAGAAGTTACCATGTCAATTTTTATGAGGATATTGTGAAATTGTCCGTAAGTCTGATGGCAAGATCACATTGACTGGTGTGAGACATGATAGTTTATATGAAGCCAGGGTCTCCATAAGAATTGATGATTCAAAAGTTTGTCTACTGAGTAGAGCATCTGTGGAAGACAGCTGAAACTGGTATTAACTGTATTCACCCCCCTCTACAGTTGATTAAGGGCCTAACAATTGGTATCAGAGCCTGCTGTTAACGCACAAATAGTTTAAGATCTGAAGATTGATCAGCCATGTCAGACAAAGGAGAAGAAGAAACACAGAATCTGGATCTGAAGCCACAACCCCCAGCCACATCACAGATACGCAACAACATGAGTAGGTATGAAGCATCAAGGTGCCCATCTTGAAAGTGCATGAATATCCAATCTGGAAAGTCATGATGGCCATGTGTTTAGAAGCCACAGATCCTAAATACTTAATCAGGATCTATGATGGTCCTCATAAACCAATGAAGGTAGTTGTTTCGGTTGCAGGAGAACAGAGAAGATGATGGACAAAGATAGGAAGGACTACACTCCTAAGACATCTCGTCAATCATGAAGGATATTAGGGTTCGACATATCCTGCACATCAATCTTGATACTGTTATGTCCAACAGAGTCATTGGATGTAAAAACAGCAAAAGAGATATGGGATGTTTTAGAAGTAAAATGTCAAGGTACAACTGCTATCAAGAAAAATAGGAGGATAGTGCTTACTCAGAATACGAGCACTTTGACTCGAGGGACAATGAATCACTAACTGAGATCTATAATAGATTTCAGAAGTTGCTGAATGACTTATCCCTCGTCAATAAAGAATATTGTAACATCCGGGAGCGTGTAATTATTTTTATCAATAAATAATTTTTATATGATTATATGTAATTTTTGGTGGATTATCTGATGATTGGTGTGAATATGTGAATGCTTATATGTGACAGTATAAGTTTGTTAATTTTATTATGACCAGAATAAAATATAGATAATTACGGTATTTTCAGGTAATTTTTGGGCTGTTAAATGATTTTATATTGATTTATGAATCTATTAATTTTTCTGAATAATTACAAAATTATTTTATAAAGCTGGGAATCGTCCGACTTCAATCGTTTTTATGTTTTACAACCTGAAACTCTTCCGAAAACTCCTTCCTAACCTAATCTGGTAATTCCGGACATTTTTCGTGTTTTGACTTTTTCGATCCGGATTACGGTTTGACCCGTGCGCGGCCCGGCGCAAGATTTTCGATATGATAATCATTTCGGTGAATCAACGAAACCGTATTCTCGATAGACGAGATATTATTACATTATTTTCGTATAGAGTGTTTTATAAAACCCGGTTGGGATAATATCCAAAACTGATATCAAATCGGATCGTTATTGCATTTACTTAACGGCTAAACATCTAATTTAACGATCCAAAATCCAGAATGAACCAATATTTCGTAATATAAAACATATTCTTATTTCATTTTATTCGTTTATTCATTTACAACCAGTAAAAATAGTAATTACAGAGGAAAACCCTAAAAATGATACGTTCTTAAGAATCAAACGTATGAACGAGGCGTTATCGAACTCCAAATCGGGCGTGCAACATATCAAACGAAGCTCTCGAAAGTATTTCATAATCAATCATCCGTTTTTATGCATAAATTAAGGTATTTTTCTGATTTAATTATTTTATTTTGAATTATTTATGAATTAAATTATAAAAATGTGTTCTTGATGTTGTTGATATGATTTGATGATCCATCATGTAGATAATTTTTTCTGGTCAATTTGGTATATTATATGTCAAAAACCGAGTTCAATAACATAGGGAAATTGATGTTTGATTCTGGAGAATGGAAATTAGGGTTCATAGGTTGAATGTTCTTAATTGGGAATTGGGTATGTCTGTGTTTAGGGTTTTGTTTGAAAATGATTTCACAGAGTTATACATCATCCAAAGATGAATCGATTGGTACTAGTGGCATGAACATACGATACCGGGAAAGGGCTCATCGAAAAATCAGATGTAACGGCGGCGTATTTTTCCGGTTGAATTTCCGGCTTATTCATTGATTGTTCAACCGATTTGTCGCTGCAGATATGGTCCTGGAAGCCTTGGCATCAATTCCTGTGAAACTTGTGTCGTTCTGGGCTGGTTACAGGGTGGCCGGAAAACACCAGTCGCCGTTAATGGCGACTGGTCGGCGGCAACCGGAGAAGACAACCAAGGGGGAAAATTACAGTTTAACCCCCCTTGTTTTCAAAGTTGCAAATTCAGTATTCTAGTTTAAAAATTTACAAAAAATTTAATTATTTTCAGAAATTATATTTCTATTTAATTTATTTTCAGAAAATCAGTTTTAATTATTTTAAATCCCAAAGAAATTATTATTTCAATTCTGAAAATTATTTTTAATTCAAAAATAAATCTTAATTATTTAATTAATTAATTTTAGTTGATAATTAATTATTTAATTAGCCAATTAATTTAAATATTAATTGATTAATTAACTTAATTAGTTATTAATTAATTTTAATTGATTATTTAATTAGATTTAATTATTTATTTGGATTTAAAATTTTCGAAAAATAGTTTCGAGCTTTAAAATATTATTTTAAATTATTTTTAAGGCTCGACAATTATTATAAAATTATTAAAGTCAGATTCGGGTGTTCGAACCCTACTATTTAATTATAAAATGATTCGGGGTCTCGTTTTAATTCCGAAAAATGTTCAAAAATTCGTAATAAATACCCGGAAAATCATTTTAACCCCGAATCTTCTTTGAAAAATTATTTTGATCGAATGCCTTACGTGTTATGTGCTACGTGTTCACTGATTGATGCGTTATATGCCTATATGGTTATGGTTTGACTGTTTTATTCATAACTTTCAATCCGTAAATCGGATTTGGGTGAAACGAAGGGTAGATAAAAGCTTATGACGTCTATGTGACGATTAGAATAATATGAGTATGAATAATTGATAGATACTTGTGATGCCTAGCAGATTCAGCGAGGCATAGAAAAGGAAAACAGTGATCTATAAATAGAAGTAAGGCATAGAAAGAGAAAAAAGTGGTTGATGAGTAAAACTGTTAGATGAGTACAAGTAAAGTGGAAATCGTCGATGATAAGGCAAGTACTTCTGAACTTCTCTTCAAGATATATTACAAATATTTTCGAACTGTTTTCATAACATGTCGCTATTATCAAAATAATTCCTGTTTTATGTTGCAAGTGCTTTAAACTATTAACCTTGAACCCTGATCTTCTTGATCTTGAGCCATAAGCCTTGGTCTTCATAAACCATTGATTGTTGAATTCCCAGATACGAGCCATACACATACGATACTACTCCACAAATACATATCCACCACATACTAATTTCTGATATTGAATTGCTTGACATACAACCCTTATTCCTTGTTTAACAGAAGACCAATTCTTGGAACCCTTGAACCCTTGGTCTTCTACTTTCTAAATCTTTCCTTGATTGAAAGCCAATCTTTTTGAATTCCCTGTGTATACCTTCATGGTGTTATGAATCACCCTTTGCTTCAAGATAAATGTTGTTTATGATTCAGCTTATTGATTTACATTGGTTATTATATTGAATTGTTTTAGAATTGGATGGTTTTTATAAATGTGGACCAGATTCTTGGTCACACCAGATTCGTGGTCATAATAGGCCAATGCGTGTCTTGGATCCAGTATATAGAGCAAAGCCGGGAGCCTTGCTCGGGTTAGTGCGTGACTGATCAGCAGCCTAACCTTGGTTTTTAAAATGAAAAGTGAATATCCAATTCTAATCATTGCTTATTCAGAAACTTGATTCTTCTGAATCACTTCAATTGGTGATTGTTTACCCTCAATTGCTGCTATTATTACTTGTTGAGCTAGTAAGCTCACTCTTTGCAAAATTTTATGTTTTCAACAGTTGAAAAGGAAAATTTGTTCATAACAAGGATTTCCTGTCCAGTGTGCGAGCTAGGGTTTCCGGTTAAATTGGATCGAGCTAGCAGAAGCTTTTAGTGTAGGTGGGTTATGCAAGATTGTAACAACGATATCATTAGCAATTGTAAGTTGAACTAGTTGGGTTTTGATGCGATGTAATAAAAGTTAAGGTTGTGCCTTGTTTTCATACTTTAACCTGTTGCGATCCATGGTTGTGTACAGAAGGGTCAATGCATATAATACTTTATATACAGGTTTAAATATTAGTGGGTGTTGTTGTGCCCCAAACTTCTGACCGGGTTTGGAGGGCGTCACAAATATGATTTTGAAGACTCAAACTTGAAGTTTCTACTGCTCTTCCTGAAAAGTGGGAATTTAAAGTCACATCGATCAGGGATAACTCATCACTCGACATGATACCTCTAGATGGGATTTATGGAGTTCTGAAAACTCATGAACTAGAGATGGAGCAAAAGAATAAGAGGAAAAGATCAAAATCTAGACCAGTTGCACTTAAAGTTGAAGAGAAGCCAAAGGAAAGCTAGGAGGAAAAGCTACTGCAAAGGGAAAACCATAATTGCTAAGTCAAATACTGAATCATCAAATTCTGATGATGACTCAATCCTGATACTGAATCAGATATTGATAGTTCTATAACAACAATGAAGATATGGATCAAATGGCTGCCCTACTGGTTAAGAGCTTCAAGAAAATGGTCTACAAAAACTTCAAGAAAGGGAAAGATTTTCCAGAAAAGGCTCCAGTTCCTCAAACTCTGATAAGAGGAACAACATAAGAGATACTGATTGGAAGGAAGCTAGATCTGGAAAACCTGACAGTCAAAAGAGAGATGCTATAACTGTGATGGACTTGGACACTTTATAGCTGACTGTAAAAAACCCAAAGGTGAGAAGAAACAAGCTTTGATCTCAAGGAAGAGAAACCGGGATGATTCATCAAACTCAGATGGGATCAATTATGCTCTTATGGAAAATGCTGATGCTGAGACCAACACTGCTGAATTAAAGGTACCTCAGTCTACTCTTACATTTGATACTGATGATATCTGTGAATTAAGAATATTTCTTAAGACACTGCATATTAGTTTTAGGGATCAGACTTTGGAGAATAATAGAATCAGAGTGAAAACTTTGTGCTTAAGAAAAGGGATGACTACCTAGAAACTGAGTTACTTTCCATGCTAAAATTTCAAAAAGAAAGAGATAATGTTGTTTAGTGTAAAGAAAAATTGTTAGAAAAACATGCTTATCTAGTAAATGAGTTAGCTAACGAAAGAGAAGTCATCATTAAACTCTGAACTAACTCAGGAAAGACAAATCTTGGAAAAAGATTATTGGGGATCAGGATTAGGATATTCAGCTAGATCTAATTCTGATAAGAAAAGTGGAAAAGAAACTGAGATAACAGAACCAATAAAAACTGATAGTCATGTAAATTGAACAAAGTTCAAGTAAAGACCTTAAGTTTAATCCAAGTGTTAAATGTTAAATCTATTCATGAGGAGAAGGTACTACCTCAGCACCTAGATCAAACTAAATTACTGAAAAAGGTGAACAAGTTCACACCAACTCAGTAAATATTGGTTCAATGACTCAGAAACAGCTGAAGCAAAAGCTGAAGGATTACACATGAAAGACAAGAGGAAAAAGTCTAGGAAAACTAGGAATGGCAAGGTAGGTGTTAATAAGAATGGAAACTATGTAACCCCTCCTAATGCACTTAGAAAGATAATCAAACTGTGGTAGTACGAATCATCTGCTAATTCTGGTTCATTGATCCAAAGTATCCAGATCATGTCTACTTATTGGATAAGGTACTCTGGATTGAAGCAAGATCCAAGGGCCTAATGAAACACTTCTCTATTTCTGCTAGAGAGTGGTTTCACAAGAGGTACACTGATAAAAGTCTCTTTTAAATACCATGATAAGGACTTGTTATTAGTACTATACATGTGATATCATTTTTGGATCTACTAATGATAAACTCTGTGTGAGATTTGAAAGCTAATGCAGTAAGGTATCAAATGAGTATTTGGGAGAGTTGAGTTACTTTCTGAGGTTACAATTTAAACAAACTAATAAGGAATCTTCATAAATCAAGCAAATACACCAGGAACTTACTCAAAAGATTTGGAATGCAGGACTGCTCAACTGCATCAACTCCTATGGCCACTGCAACCAAGTTAGATTTAATACTGGTTCTTCAATAGATATAACTAACACAGAGGTATGATTGGCTCACTCCTATATCTGTTGCTAATAGACCGATATCATGTATGCTACCTGTTTCTGTGCAAGGTTCCAAGTTGACCCTAGAGAGCCTCTTTATTAGCTGTAAAAAGAATCTTCAAGTATCTCGAAGGTACTATGAATCTGGGATTATAGTATCCTAGAGATTCAAACTTAAGCTAATTGGATATTCAGATGTGATTTTGCAGGATGCAAAATAGACAGGAAAAGTACTTCTGGAAGCTACCAATTTCTTGAGGCAGATTAGTTTTTGGTACAACAAGAAACAAAAGTCAATTTCCACTTCAACTACAGAAGCAGAATACTTGCTGCAGAAAGTTGTTGTGCTCCAGATCTATGGATGAAGAATCAGCTGCTGGATATAGGTTAGACTACTCTTCTATTCCTATATATTATGATAATCAAAGTGCTATTGCAATGACAGGAAATCCAG
>NW_027417514.1:0-71074 GCF_009905375.1 Apium graveolens | reverse complement strand
TTACACACTTGAACCATATTTTAAATTTGTAGTTTGACTTTTGAATTTTTTGGTCCTACTAATAATGTACTATCATCCATAGCTCAAATCAAGATTGATAAATTTTCTTTAAAAGGATAAGGATAAAGTAATATTATCATCCTATAGCCAGCTTGCTTACAAAAAAAATATGGAATTATCACTTTTATATATGAAGACAGTACAACAACTCAACCCAGTGCAGCATATTAAGAACATTTGTGTCCTATGTACATATGATTTGGTAAGTACATAAGGGAATTAAAGAGATATCAATGTGTGTAGTTTCATATATACAATGAAGTGTTTAGTACTGTTCAATGAATGAATCTTGTTTTATGTAATTCTATTATCGTTTACAGACATGACCAAGTATTATTATTATTATTATTATTTTTTTAAATCTGACCTAAGAATTAGATTGAGATGTAAGGTATTTATTTTATCAAGAATAAAAGCTAGCGAATATATGAAGTTATACTATTGGTATCATTTGCACTTCTATTAAATAAGACAAAGTGACCTCGCCGAATTTATAATAATGGTAGCTTTTGCATTTCTATTGATAATATATGGTGTTCTTATATATGTTAACTGAAGTGCAATAAAATATATAAAAACATTGTTGTAAAAATTATCAACTCGGCCTAGGGACTCATTTTGGACCCCTCGACCAACCCAAGTTCCGAGTACTCGGGTAGAAAATTGATTATACTAAACTCGTCAAAACTCGGTTCACTCCGAGTAATTGAAGTCAAGACTCTTAAGCTGGCTGAATGCTTGAAATATTAATCATTGCTTCTTCTGTAATCTATACACTCTTTACTTTACTCGTTATTTTCTTCTTTAATCTCTTTTTTTTAGAAATTAAAAATCAAATATTTAATATCTTGATTCATGATTGAAGCCCTCACCAAATCAAAGATTCAATATTTTAATTGGAATTTGAAAATATATAAGTCAATATCTCCTCGTAATGTATATTAACTACTTATGAATTCCTTAGTTGGTACTAGTGTTGCATTTTTAACTTTGAATCTTGATGTTTATGACTGTATTTGTATTGGACCCTTTAAAATATGATTTAGGTTTTTGTTATATGTGTTATTTGTTGCTCTTATTCTATTTTTTTGTTTGTGATATATATATAATGGAAACACTTACAAATATTAGTTCACCGGTCGCAACAAATTAGAGTATATAAAAACTATAGATGCAACAAATTCTAGTGGCAAGGTTACTGATGTTGTCGCGAAATGGAACAATGGTCCCTGATAAAATAAATAAAGGAAGGTGTAATTTGTGTGGCAGTGAATTTTATAAAGGTATTAATCTATTGAAACAACATATTGCTGGTATTAGAGAAAATATGGAATCTTGCAATGAAAATACACTTTTGGACTCATATATACAAGACAACTTTACATGTGACCAAAAGAAAAAGAGAATATAAAGAAGCATATTCAAGAATTCAGAGATGAAGTCATAGGATATGATGTAGAGATAATTGATGTGGAAGCTATTGCAAAAACCCACATTCACTCGAACCTTTGGATGAATCGGACCTTTGGATGAATATACAAGACTAATAGGGCCTAAAGATTCGACTATTGCATTGCATAAAGTGAAGAGACAACATAATATTAATGATGCAATGTTCAAGGAAAGAACCGGTGTACTTAGCTCGTTGGGTGTAAAAATCTGGTGTACCATTTAATACCACTAATAATTATGGATTTCCTAAATTTGCAGAGGGTGTTGGTAGATTTGGCCCGCGATACATGTCACCTAGTAAATATCAGTTAAGGAAGGCCTTATGAAATAATATGAACATGAAGTGTGAATTGTAAACTTCACTAGCTTTATATTATCTATTGAAAGTTCAAGTTAATTACACATGAAGATATATATTTGAATATGTGGATAAGTCTATCAATGAAATTGGAGCAAAAACACTATTCAAGTAGTTAAGCACAACGATACAAATAACATGTCTACTGCAAAACTATTAAAGGAAAAAAAACCTATCATATTTTGGATATCTTGTACAACTCATACTTTGAATCTTATTCTCGAACGAATATGTATTTATCACTATACTTTTAGACTATTCCACGTTTTATGAGCAAATTTTGCTGCAACATTTTAAATTGTTTCAGCTTATGACATATATTTTTTTACATTTTTTGCGTACACTATTAAGCAGATTTAATGCAGTTTCTGCTACAATTTTTCAACAGTTTTGTACATGTTTTTGCTGCAGTTTTTTAGATTTTTCAGCAGATTTTAAATGTATTTATACGACAGTTTTTAGTAGATTTTAACTGTTTTCAGCTACTATTTTTAACAGATTTTTACATGTTTATGCTGCAATTTTCTGTTATTTTAGCAGGATTTAAATGTATTTATACAGCAATTTTTCGGTAGATTTTAACAGCTTTCTCTTGCTGTTTTCAGCATATTTTTACATGTTCATGCTCTAAATATTTATTTTTAGCATATATTACAGATATTACATGAACATATATTTTTTTCTCTTATTCTTCGGGTAGAACTCAAAATTTCAAGGAATAATTGAAGGAACAAATGCACTCACCATTTTTATTTATGCAGATCACAAGACTAACCTTTAATGAGAAAATGTACCTTTACCGTATTTTTTTGAAATTTTTATTTTGCTTGCTGGACTAATTACGGATATGAAATACCATATTTACAAATTATGGCACTGAGCATAGCATTTTTAACTTCAAGCTCATCAGGATGTCACTACAAGAAAAAAGTCCATACACATCGCTTTTTGGCTGATGTCTATGCTGTTTCCCAACCGATGTTGATGTCGGTGATGTCTCTAGACATCGGTGAATACCCGATGTCTATACTCGATTAGACATCGATTTTAGTTAAAAAATAGATGTCTATGTGTTGTTATTTACATAAAATGCTATAAATAAATTATTTAATAACTAAATTACACCTAATTAAACATGTTAAACATATCATGAGCTATGTTTTTTTATCACAAAACATCGATTTTAGTGAAAAACACTGATGTCTATGTGATGATTTTTTACCAAAAAAAATGCTATAACAAAATTATTTAATAACTAAATTTCACCTATTAAAATATATTAAAATATATTGAGCTATGTTTTTTGTCACAAAACATCGATAATTTTGACAGAGGTGATGTAAAATGACATATTAAACATCTGTTTCTTTAATGAAAGGTGATGTCTAATTCAGCCTATAGACATCAGTGTTTTCTAGAATGAAGTGATGTCTATGTATCATTTAGACTTGAACATCAGTTAACATCAGTTGTTTGTTTGAAACTGATGTACATTGTGTTTTTTGACATCAATTTTGTTTGGTTAAAAGTGATGTTTATAATGTTACTTGACATCAGGTTTTTCTTAAACCAAATGATTTCTATGTTTCATTTAGACTTGAACCTGGATTTCTTTGACATCAGTTTTTTACCTTAAAGTGATGTACATTATCTTTTTTGACATCAGCTTTTCTTAATTGAAAGTGATGTGTAAGAAATTTATAGACCAAATTGTGTAAAGTTTTACATCACTAATTGTGTAATTGTTGTCTGAGAACGTCAACCAAAATAGTAAAACATATGATCTGAAATATAAACTATTACATTCTCTTGAAACCAACTGAAGACATTCAGTCTAATGAAAATTGTAAGATAGTTTTCTCACTATCCTGTTTTGAACACTCTTCAAAATATGAGACACAAATCCTCTCTACACAAGACAGCAAGGGCCCATATAAGTTCCCATTATTTAGATATCTCAACAACTGTAGATGACAAGATGAGCAAGCCGCTTTATCCCAAGCAAGCAAGTATGATCCCCCACTTACTGGACATATGCCATGTGCACGATAAAATCAACCACACGGGTGCTGCATTAACCACCCAAAAAGACATATGTAAAAGAATTTAACAGTCAACTTTGCTCATAAGAGAAACAACTGAACTGCAAATCACAATTAGATGAGAATGGTTTTTTTCTGTATCCCCATTCATTGTCATACCACGAAACAAGCTTGACAAAGTTATCATTTAGAGCAATTCCTGCTTTGGCATCAAAGATGCTTGACCTGAAAAATTTAAGTTCGACCACAAGTAAAGATGGATGCTGCATTTTATATTCATTTCATAATCAATCAAACATCTTGCTGAGAGCCTGCTTAAATACGAACTAGCTTAATATATTATGAAGTTACATGGTTCCAAAGGTAACTTGTAGTAAGGTAGTTCAAAGAGCAATTGAGTAAACAACTTCCCTGGTTTCACAATACAGCCCATGCTTAAAAGGTTTGGTCTCACAAATCAAATATAGTGCCGAGCCACAAAAATGAAATAAATGAAAGAAAAGACAACCCGCAAGCTCACTTTCTATCACCCACAAAGTCTCATTTTCCGTGCTGATTGAATTAAGTATATATACTGGTGAATCATACCACATGTCCTATAGTTCTTAGAGAGAAATTCAGCCGCTGTGGATTTGTGCCTAGTACAAACTCCTGAAATAATCATCAGACATTAATAACATGTAAAGCAAAGACCAGAGCAATAATACTGGCCAAAACAAAGAGTATCAGTACCACATTTGTCCAATTGAACTAAAAACTTAACATTTATATACTCTTCAACCAGAGACTGGATGACAGAACTTGCATGATGGTAAGTCTGTAGATAAGTATATCAATGCCAATAACATAGAGCATCAGTACCGCGTATGTGGAGTGATTGGTCAAAGCAATAAAATAATAACACAAGTTAAAACATAAATAGAGAAATGGCACCACAGGCAAGATACAAGTCTTTTCTAGATGCATTGACCAAGGATATTTTGAGTATATCTCGAAGGTGTGATAACTCAGTTGAAGTAAGTAAAATAAAATTCAAACCCTGCAATACAAATTAAAAATGCCAAACTGTGTCACTAAGACATTAACCCCGAAACCTTCTAATATACACCATTACATTTGTTTATATTTGGGTAGAGGGGAGGTAACTTCACACGGAATATTATCAAAGTACTGTGGTGTTTGGTTTGCCTGATTGTTACCATAACTTTATTTTGTTTAAAACCATATACACCATAGCTAATGAAACTGGAGCACTGGACTAAAAAGTTATAACATATAAATGTATATATTACACCGAATAACTATGACAATTTATAGATTTTTCATTTCACAACTTGAACCATTATAGATGCAAAATCCAGGTCAGATTCACCCTCGAGTATTGTGGACAGTTCACGGTAAACTCTTTCAGCATCCAGAAGTACACAAAGTCGGCGCATTATTAAAGCACCGCGTCTAGAAATAAAAAAAATCAATGATCCCAAAATAGTGGTACTTACACAAAGGATATCAGCTACTTGCGTACTAACTAGGATAAACTATTCCCCAGTACAAAACACTTTTCCCACAAAAAATACTCATGCCAATACATAAAAACATACCTGAAAAGAACTGATATGTACGGCTAACAAAAATATTGTGAGCATTATATCATTTAACCCATACCTTGAACCAAAGACAACACAGGTTTCTCACCAAATAAAAGGGTCTTCTCATCCTTAACTTTGAGTTCATGATGCTTCCAGGAATCATGGACACTGTCATACTTGAACATATATGTCTACGACAAATAAACAGCAAACAATAATCAGTTTCACTTTCGCAAAAGCAAACAAGGAAGATCAATCTTAGTTGTTAACTTGCAAAACTAACATCAACTTGTAAGCATACACAGTCAATTTCCAATTGACTGAGATTTGACCAGAACACAATCGTTAAAATTAATGTCTATTATAATCATTCAATCTTGCATTCAAGTTCCGATCCAGCCTTATAACAACGATAACCGTCTATAAGTAACTTGCAAGTTAAAGATAATTTTAACAGTTAGAGTAAACTTGTGTTCAAAGACTTTCAAGTGACAAGGCAATTTATTAGTTTCTACTAAAGTTCCATTATGCAGTTTTATAAGTAAAAATGAAAATCATCCACTCTAGAACATATAGAAACTTACAATAACTATATAGTAACACTGTCATGAGCCTCTCGTACCCGGGCATAGCGCGCATACAAACAACTTAATTTCGATAACTTGTCTATAAAATAAAGGAGATAAATCTATAACAAGCACCAAGCACCAAATCAAAATATTTAAAACCTAATTATATCCGTAATAAAATAATAGATCAGCATTATAACGAGCAAAATTAGATAAACAACACTAAATCAAATCACAAATCACAACTAAAGCAAAAAATGAGTATTAAAGTTAAAAAATACAATGTAATCAATAGAGATGAAAGGATCGTTAACTTTACACAATTTACAAAAATAAAAAAACCAAACAAAAATAAATGAACAACCAAAACACCCAAATTACCTAAAGCTTTAAATCTTTTTCTCAGATTAGGTCCTGTATACAACAAGAAGAAAAGTATTAGCAACAAGTTTAGACACTAAATTAATAAAAAAAGGGTTTCGAATTAGAAAAAAATCCCAATTTACAAAATTAGGGTTTTGAATTCAAAAATCCTCAACTTTTAAAACCGGTCTTCATGCAGAGAAGACCAGTTCGATTCAAATAGATACAACACTTACCGAAGTAGAGAGGTTAACTGAAAGAGGCTTAACGGATAGATTGAGAGCGAAGAGAGGTTTAGAGAGAGAGGTTCGAGAGAGAGAGGTTCGAGAGATTGTGATGGTGAGATGATGTCCGGAGTTCAGAGAGATTGTGAGGGAGAGAGGTTCGATCGAGAGAGAGAGGTTCGAGAGAGAGAGTTTGATTTTGTGTCTGAAGATTGATTTGGGGGAACCAAAATTTGGTTAAGGGGGAGAATTTTGGGATTATGGGGGAATTTAAAATTAAAACTGAATGAAAATTTGACTAAGGGGGGAAAGAAAAGGTGGGCGCGAAATTATTTTTTTTGGTGAATTTTAGACATCGGTTTAATTATAACCGATGTCTACAAAGAACAAAGACACACAAAACACGGGGTGATGTCAATACTTCTTTTAACATCAGTGGCAAAGTTAACCGATGTCTAATGTGTGATGTCTATTGACATTTTCTTGTAGTGTGTGAAAGAAATTGGAGCCCTTTTTAAGGGGTAAGTAATCATTTATATAAGTTTTACTTGTGCAATAATCATTATTGATTATTAATGTTGTATATTTTATACTCTTATAATATTACACTTGATCTTTTTTGTAGGGCCATATAAAAAAAGGGAATAGATTGGATGCTCAGAGATTGAATAATATGGCCTACGTACAATTTCATACAAAACTTGCAAATAAGAAATCAAGTAAACCTCAAGGATGGATTTTGAAAGGCGAGGATGATGAAGAGCTATGATGATTTAACAATAACATTAGAAGATGATAGTTTAGTGCCACGGGTAGTAAAAGGACATTAGATAATTGCATAAAGAAGATTTTGAGTCTATAGCTAAAGACGATGATGATGTTTTCATTGAAGAAGAGAATATTAATTTGATGAATGGTAAATTGGAAGTATGGAAGCACCAGTGGTCACTGGTCAACATTTTCTTCTTTTTTTGTAATGTATGATCACTGGTCAATGAACAGTGATTACAGATTAAAAAAATATGACCAAATGTTAGAACTTATTTTTGATTAAACTATAGAAAATTATCAAGCAAATGATTTATTTAACTTTAATATGGCTAGTAATATAACAAAAAAGATATTTTTTACATAAATTTCAACTTTTAGCACATTTATAATAAAATTTAAAGGAAATATATTTAATATATAAAAAATAATTTCAAAAATCATATACGAGTTGCAACCCGAGTACTCATTCCGAATTGTCCCGAGTTCCTTTTTACAATCTTGATAAAAAATGTTAAAGAGCTTTTGTTAGTTTAACCGTAGTAAGGTATATTGTATTTGTACTATAAATAATAATGATCACAAGTATCTACATAGACAGTTAATTTATAACAATATAATTTTGGATAAAAGATGAAGAAAAGGAATTTTATCTGCTTCTTCTTGAAATAAATAATGGAATAGGACATCCAAGGAATTTTATTCGGTAGATAATGATTAACAAAAATTAGGTTTCAAATTACATTGCCATGTCTTAATTTTACATGTTAAAGAGTAATGAATTTGAACATATTTGCTAGAGACAAACTATTACTGAGTGAGATACATGTCAAATTTTTTTCTTCCACAAAGGAGATATACGATTGTAACTGCAATAACTTCTTACAGAGTTTGATGATTATGCAAACTTCTTCCAAGATATATTTAGTCGATGGAAAATGAAACGTACTTTGAGAAATGAAAATAGTTAAGAGTTGGTCATGAAAGTAGTCCATTTTATTTTGGGTCGTGCTTGCTACTTGGTACATTGGAGAGTATAAATCATTAGCTATAAAATCAAAATAGCAAGAAGTTTGTGATGAGAAGGCACCAAAGTATAGAAAAATTCGCTAATAATTCCGAATTCATATTAAGTGTACACATGAGAGGTTACTACTTATATACATGTTTCAATTAGTGGTAAATGAATACTTAATTGGAGATGTTGATGATTGTGGTGTTTAACTACTAGTGAACATAAACAATGAAGAAAGAATGCTTTGATGTAGAGAAAATAAAGATATTTTAAAGTTTCACTTAGAAAACTAAAGGTCTTGGCTATAATCTCAAGACCTTTACACAAAGATGTGCGTCGCAAGACTTTTACTTAACATCTTACGGCTTTCACAAGGGGAAACTCAAGGCCTTTATCCATATCTCAAGGACTTGAAATCTGAATGGAAACATAATTTTGACGCTTTTAGTTGGGCTTGTAACACTTGCATACACCTTATAAATCACTTATAATAGCCCATTTAGATATATACATAACTATGAGGGTTTTATCATATTTTGTGTATACAAGAGATAGCGAAGCTTGATGAGAGATTTTAGTAAGGATTGAACGGATTCTATCCAAATCTCAGAAGATTCTTCAAGTTGTATTTTATTTACTCTAAATATTTGCAACTTCAAACGCCTTCTCAAACATAACCCCAACTTTAAATCGTAGACTTGTACCCATATTTCTGTAGTATTCAATGTTAAAGTCGTGATATTCTTATCTTGTTGGAGTCATTTCATTTATTAAATGGATGTTGTCAAACGTCGATGGAGACTATCGATATTAATGCAACTTCAAGCTTGATGTTAATGGAGATCATTCGATAGTTCTCTGAATGTTTAATTGATAGTAGAATTGAAATAAATATCAATGTACCAGTTAACGTCCACTTCCCTATGAACCATAACATTTCTGGGCCGCCAGAGTGCTGCCATCACGTTCGTTACAACTTCAGAATCCGTGAGCCTTTGAAAAATAAGCCTGCCAACCAAACACGATCGCGGATCCACTTAGTCATGTAGTTCCATTTGTTTATGAAATACCACACCCTTCTCCCCTCTTCCCTAGATGTGGAACTCATTCCACCGCCCACTCAATTCATTGATGCTTGGATTGTCATATGACATGACTAGGAAATGACAGACTAGATTCGTGAACTTGAACCTCTCAAATAACCAAAATGTCCATAGACAAGACATCATGAGTTTGAATTTTAGTGATATATAATATGATATTATTTCAATAAATTTGAGACTTTTCTGATTTAATTGGTGTAGGGTTTAAAATTTTAAAATATGAAACCAAAAAGTGATTTGACCTGAATAAGGAATCTCATTTTTGTCTAAAAATAATTTATTTTTTGCAAAATGTCAAATGTGACTATGTACATGTAATTTAGTGTTTTCATTTTTTAAATTGCCAATTCGATATAAAATCATCAATGATTTAAAGTATAAACATTAATACCTTGAGTATTTTTATTTAAATATATCCAATTCATATGTAGATATTTTTGTATTATTAAAAACAAAATGTACAAATTACATCTTCTAGTTATGAAAATAATCTTCTCTTTGGTAAGGCTAAATATTTAAATTATATCATCACAATAAAAGTGATAAATTATTGCAATAGTTAGAATACGAACTATTTATTATTTTTACATAATTTTTATCTATTATAACCATAAGCTTAATAGAGATATGAAATTAAAAATTTTAGAATGAAGAATCCGTGCATTACACAGCTAAGAAAAGTATCAATAAATATGTATAATTTAGGAATTTGATAACTTTTTGATTACATGTTCAGAAATAAAAAAGGACCGTGGACAATTTACATTCCTTACACTGAATGTATTTGATTTCACTGAGAGACACATTTTGACTAACACAAACATGGTGCCCAACACACATGTAATTGTGTCTCCTATACAGAGGCCTACCATTGATGTGTAGAATATTGGTTACAGAAAATTTAACCAATTTTAATGAATGCAAAAGAAACTCCAACTTTGATAAGAAAATCTGAGAACCAAGTAACGACATAAGATGAACGTAAGCTTCTTCTAGGTTTCCAACACCATATGCCAATTGAAACAAAGGGTTAAATAACTGTGACATGCCGTGTCCTAAGTTCCCCGTCTGTTGAATAATGGGAAAACCCTCATTGAAAGGAACTTCTTGGATCCATAGTTGTCTGCTTACGATGTAAAACACTCCATCTGGGACACCCATAATATTCAGGTGAGTCATCAGAGTTAAAAACCTATCATCCCAATTGACTAAATCAAAGAAACAGGAGAAATCTACTTCATGGAGGACCAATAAAAATGTTTGAGGGCACATTTCAGTTTGCAGGATTTCAATAACATTTATCATACTATTGAAATCGAGACCACTAATGATAGCACTCAAAAGACAAACAGGTAGTAAGTGAAAAATAGCCATTTTCTTTTGAGGTTACTTGTGTGCTTCAAAGAGAGGTAGTGTCTCTCAATAAACAAAATTAGGGTTTGAGTGGTGGTCCTAATGGTGTGTGTTTCTAAATTTTTTAATTCCAGTATATATAAGATCATACTTAAATTCTATCTATATAAATTCAAAGAATAAAATCACATATTTATGAAGATCACTTAAATTTCTATAAATTTAAAGAATCTTATATTGTACAATTTATTATTATTTAGATATTTTCCATATTAATGGTTGTTGAAATCTTAATTCACTACACAATATAAGATTTTAGGAAATTATCAAAATCCTGATTAATACACTTGAATTTAATTTTTAAATTTTGAAATTTAATTTGAATATTCAATATTTTACTAATTATGATACTTTAATCTTTTGTCAAAGTATTCGCTAGTTATTTTTTTCAAACAATTCAAAAATTGTTATCCATGCCCAACAAGGGAAGAACCTACCACTTACCTTAAAAAGATAAAAGCTAGAGGTTTTAGTTCAACATACGTGTATATCATATATTATCATTAATATTATACATGTAAAATGTTAATTTTTTATCGTCACCAATGTGTAATAACACTAAAATGGTTAGAAGAGCTGATGTGATTATTATGCTCTAAAAGGGTTTGGGATATTAAGTATC
Organism: Apium graveolens; assembly: GCF_009905375.1. NCBI lineage: Eukaryota > Viridiplantae > Streptophyta > Magnoliopsida > Apiales > Apiaceae > Apium > Apium graveolens. Next base: position 59,496 of record NW_027417514.1, on the reverse strand, counting down.
TAAATATCATTATAGTAGTCTTCATGCAATTATATGCATTAACTAGATACCGTGCTTCAAAATACTAGAGTTTTTATTTTAATTTCATTCCTGAATATTTCAATTCTGTTTTGGAATATTCCAATATTATTTTAGTGATTCTAAAAATTATTCGTTCTACATATCTGTCTAGAATATCTGAATCAAGCGATTCTTAAAGTTTGCAAAATTATTTTATTTGGACCATATAGGGTATACCGAGTTAATCAGCTGCTAGAGCCATATCATTGCGATATTAGTGACATGACACTTCCGTGACAGTGTGATTTGGGTAACGACTAGCCCACCACAGGCCCCAAAAGATCATGATTGTTGGTGCACATAGTAGTAGTACTTTGCTTTAAAAAACTGAACAGAAGTCCCAAATCTCCTCGATGTGGGACTGGGGTGTTACATTTACGGTGACATTGTATATGCCATACACGTCATCCATTTTGTTGGCACGCATTAGGTAGCCTATGATATGTGTGTATTTATATCTTTTCTGATCTCGTTATGAAATATCCTAGCCCCTCGTTATTTTATCCATACTTTATTTTAATATTATTATTTTATTATAAACTATGAAATATTCATTTTAAATTTTCCGTTTTACAAATAGTGTTCCAAATCCGTACAAGGCGTTCGACTCAAACAGTAAATTTTTTCTAACGGCTGCTTAGGGGGATTTAGGAATGTGTGATTAAGAGCTACCCCATTTCATTGATTAGAATTTTGGACTTCATAATTATCTAGACTTAATTATTTATTTAGAGATTTCACCATTTATATTATTGGTTTAGAAAATTTGAAGATTTAATATTATTTTAAATATTTTTAGAGTGTTTAATTATTATTTAGAAATATATTATTTATATGTTTGCAGGTTTATGGATTATAAGTAATACTTTTTTTTATTTTAAAGAAGGGGGTGTTACAGAGATTTGTAGAACCCGTATATAGGTTTAGGGATATTAAGTATCTAAAGATCATTATAGTAGTCTTCATGCAATTATATAAATTTACTAGACACAAAGACAAAACAAATATAGTAATCTATAAGAGGAAAAATAATAGAGTAATATATATGAAATATTTTATGGTATCATTATTAGGTTCATGATTTCTAGAATTGTCTTTGGAGGAGAAAAATACTTAATTTTCAATGTGAGAGTCTTGATAGCCACACAAGCTAGAACAATTATGATAATGGATAACTGATTAGTACACTTCACCATATTTCAAAATTTATAGTTAAGTGACTTTTGAATTTTTTGGCCCGACCAAATTAATGTACAATCATCCATAGCGAAAAATCAAGATTGATAAATCTCTTTAAAAGGATAAGGGAAAATAAAGTTATATTATTATCCTATAGCTAACTTAAAAAAATGGCATCCTCTTAGTAAATTCATTTCTATATATTCAAGATAGTACAATAACAACATTTATGTACTCTTTACATATGACTTGGTGAGTACATAAGAGAATTAAAGAGATATCTTTGTGTGTAGTTTCATAAATATACGATGAAGTGTTCAGTAATGTTCAATGAAGGAATCTTATTTTATATAATTCTGTTATAGTTTATAGACATGACCGAAGTATTATTATTATTATTTTTTAAATCTGACCTAAGAATTAGATTGAGATGTAAGGTATTTATTTTATCAAGAATAAAAGCTAGCGAATATACGAAGTTATACTATTGGTATCATTTGCACTTCTATTAAAAATATAGACAAAGTGACCTCGCCGAATTTATAATAATGGTAGCATTTGCATTTCTATTGATAATATATGGTGTTCTTATATATATGTTAACTGAAGTGCAATAAAATATATAAAAACAGTGTTGTAAAAATTATCAACTCGGCCTAGTGACTCGGGTAGGAAAATTGATTATACTAAAACTCGGTCAAAACTCAGTTCGACTCCGAGTAATTTGAGTCAAGACTCTTACTCTGGCTGAACGCTAGAAATGTTAATCAGTGCTTCTTCTGTAATCTATACACTCTTTACTTTACTCGTTATTTTCTTCTTTAATCTCTTTTTTTAAAAATTAAAAATCAATATTTAATATCTTGATTCATGATTGAAGCCCTCACCAAATCAAAGATTCAATATTTTAATTGGAATTTGAAAATATATAATTTAATATCTCCTCGTAATATGAATTCCTTAGTTGGTACTAGTGTTGCATTTGTAACTTGAATTTTGATGTTTATGACTGTATTTGTATTGGACCTTTTAATATATGATTTAGGTTTTTTGTTATATGTGTTATTTATTGCTCTTATTCTATTTTTTTTGTTTGTGATATACTATATATAATGGAAACACTTACAAATGTTAGTTCACCCGTAGCAACAAATTCAGTGTCTATAAAAACTATAGATGCAACAAATTCTAGTGGCAATGTTATTGATGTTGTCGGGGTATCTGGAACAATGGTCCCTGATAAAACAAATAAAGGAAGGTGTAATTTTTGTGGTAGTGAATTTTATAAAGGTATTAATCTATTGAAATAACATATTGCTGGTATTAGAGAAAATATGGAATCTTGCAATGAAAATATACTTTTGGACTGATATATACAAGACAACTTTAGATGTGACCAAAAGAAAAAAAGGGAATATAAAGAAGCATATTCAAGAATTAGAGATGAAGTCATAGGATATGATGTAGAGATAATTGATGTGGAAGCTATTGCAAAAAAACCATATTTACTCGGACCTTTGGATGAATCGGAACTTTGGATGAATATTTAAGACTAATAGGGTCTAAAGATTTGACTATTGCATTGCATAAAGTGAAGAAACAACATAATATTAGTGATGCAATGTTCAAGGAAAGAACCGGTGTACTTAGCTCGTTGGGTGTAGAAATCCGGTGTACCATTTAATACCACTAATAATTATGGATTTCCTATATTTGTAGAGGGTGTTTGTAGAATTGGCCCGCAATACATGTCACCTAGTAAATATCAGTTAAGGAAGGCCTTATGAAATAATATGAACATGAAGTGTGAATTGTAAACTTTGCACTAGCTTTATATTATCTATTGAAAGTTCAAGTTAATTACACACATGAAGATATATATTTGAATATGTGGATAAGTCTATCAATGAAATTGGAGCAAAAACCACTATTCAAGTAGTTACACACAACGATACAAATAACATGTCTACTGCCAAACTAATAGAGGCAAAAAAAAACCTATCATATTTTGGATATCTTGTACAACTCATACTTTGAATCTTATTCTCGAACGAGTATGTATTTATCACTATACTTTAGACTATTACATGTTTTATGAGCAAATTTTGCTGCAACATTTAAATTGTTTCAGGTTATGACATATATTAGTTTTTACATTTTTTGCGTACACTATTAAACAGTTTCTGGTACAATTTTTAAACAGTTTGTATATGTTTGCTGCAGTTTTTTAGATTTTTCAGCAGATTTTAAATATATTTATACAACAGTTTTTAGTAGATTTTAACTGTTTTCTGCTACTATTTTTAGCAGATTTTTACATGTTTATGCTGGAATTTTTTGTTATTTTAGCAGGGTTTAAATGTATTTATGCAGCAATTTTTCGGTAGATTTTAACAGCTTTCTCTTGCTGTTTTCAGCATATTTTTACATGTAGATGCTCTAAATATTTATTTTTAGCAGACATTATAGATATTACATGAACAAATATTTTTTTTCTCTTATTCTTCGGGTAGAACTCAAAATTTTAAGGAATAATTGAAGGAACAAATGCACTCACCATTTTTATTTATGCAGATCACAAGACGTATGCTTTAATGAGAAAATGTACCTTTACAGTATTTTTTGAAATTTTGTTAGTTGCTTGCTGGACTAATTACGGATATAAAATACCATATTTACAAATGATGGCACTGAGCATAACATTTTTAACTTCAAGTTCATCAGGATGTCACTACAAGAAAAAAGTCCATAGGCATCACTTTTTGGACGATGTCTATGCTATTTCCCAACCGATGTTGATGTCGGTGATGTCTATTCTAGAAATCGGTGAATACCCGATGTCTATAATCGATTAGACATCGATTTTAATTAAAAACAAATGTCTATGTGTTGATTATTTACATAAAATGCTATAAATAAATTATTTAGTAACTAAATTACACCAAATTAAACATGTTAAACATATCATGAGCTATATTTTTGGAGAGATATGTTAGTGTAAGACTTTACTTATTTGTTGTGACGACTGAGAATTGGTGACGTAATTAAGTGAATAAAGTATGCTTTATGTGACGTGATTATAATTATGTGACTAAGTGCTGATTAATTGTCTTTTCTGCATATTAGTATATAGGAGCGTAAATAAAAACGTTCCAATTTAAAGAGTCAGCTTAGGAGTTAAGCTGTGTCGTCGAGCCGTCAGGTAGAACGGAACCCATCCCAATAAGGAGTTAAATAATATAAAATGTGAATTATGTGTGATTGAATGAAATGAATGTGAAAATAAAGTGTATCGTCCTAAGTGACGTGTCGATCAATAATGATAATGAGAAGCGTAATTGAAACTCTGAGCGTCGGGCCGTCAGGCTGAACGTGACCCGGTACGCGTAGAAAAAGGATAAAGATTAAAGAAGAATAAATTCTGTGATCAGACCTGAGTCGTTATGTGATTGTATATGTGTGATTGCTTGTCTATGTGCATGACTATGTGCTCTGTGACATTTTTATGAATTTAATGAATTATGTGATTTGAATAAAGGTTTATTTAACCTTCGCGCATTTTTATAAAATTATCTAAGTAAGATAAAAACATGGGAATTATTTTGTTATCTTCGTAATAATCCTGTAGACTTTCTAAAAATGATGGACGGATTTATTTGGTGATCGTTGCATTTTAAATTGACTTTTATATGGAAAAGTTTTATTATTAGCACAAACTTGTAAAAATCATATAAAATCAACCGTTCGCTCGAAAATCTATTATGAGTAATGGTTGGAAAGCTAATTTTGAGATCTACGTGGTAAAGATTTTTATTCAAAACAAATTCATCTTTCCGAGAGAAGTATTTGCAGATCAACTCTATTTTCTTTTAAGATTAAAAAGAGAATCAAAACATAGAATAACTTAATTACTATATTACCCTCCCTTGGTAATATAAAACCACCCCACCCCACCCCACCTCCTTCTTATTTCTTTTTTATTTCGAGCCCTCCCTTCTTTCTCTCTTTTCTCTCATTTCTTCCTCTCTCTCTCTCTCTCGGATTTTCTCTCTCGGTACACTCTCTCTTCACTCTCTCTCACTTGTTCTTCATTCATTTTCGGGTAGAGAACCATGATTGTGTGAGAAATAGAGATATCTACTTGTATTCATCCATGCATGTAGCTATTTTTCAAGTTCTTGAGAAAAATCAAAGTTGGGTTTGGTGGTTTTTGAGTTCGGTTTTCATGAAACAAAAGGGTTGTGTTTTGAATGAGGATATGTGTTTGCATGTGTGCTTTACTTGTGAAAATGGGTGGTTGATGATTGGAAACCCCCGAATGGGGGTGCCACCGAGATGCCACCGCCACCGGTGATGAACTTCGGTGAACCGGTGGTGAGCTATGATGTTAAAAACTGAGCTCTAGAATCTGTAAATCAAATATTTGTGTTTGCATATGGTATTTTGATAAAAAGGCCGAATGATTTTGTGGATTATAAGTTGATAGATTGATTCTTGTTGGCTGTAATGATAACTTAGTTTGATGTTAAGAGATTAGTAGGATTAAAGATGCAAAAGTTTAGAAGTTGAGTTTACATGTGTGTTTTCTTGAGGAAGGCTGAATGGCCCTTGCCATTTTTAGAAAACCAAGTTGATTTTTGCTAAAATGAATGAGTTGTTGATTTGATATATGATTATGGGTTGATTTGTGAATTAAGGATTAAGAAGATCATTTGCATGTGTTGTTTTTTTTGAAAAAACCGAATGGGATCTTGGTTTTAAAAGATCAAAAATGATTTTTAGTAATGATCATGACTCGTTAATGTTTATTCTTGGAAATTAGTAAAGATTGGGTGATAAAATTTCTTAATGTTTGCATGTATCAAAAAGGGCTAAGTTCTTTTGTGAATTAAGTATGCTAACTAAGATTCTATGATAATTGGACTTGTACATTTGTTTAGATGCGAAATTTGGGAATGCATGGTGAAGGTTATGGTTCGACCTTGCGTTAATAAAAAAAAGAAATTGATTTTTGTGACTTGATTTTGGTATGATTAAGGTTTAACTAGAAAGTAATAAGATTGCATGTTGACTTAAAAGAGGAGTTATTGATGCATGTTTTGGTTTGATTATGTTTGTGGTTAAGGCCGAATAGGCCAAAGAAATTCAAAGTCAAAAATATGATTTTTGGTAGATGATAGAATGATTGAGTGTTTATGTGTGAAAATCTTTGAATTTTGCTTGTTGGATTATGTTTTTGGTTCGAATTATGGATAAAAGAAAAGGGAATTGAGTTAATTAAGGTTAAAAGCTATAAGTAATAGTCGTGCATATCATTGTATGTTTGTACGAGTTATAAATATTTGATCTGGGAAAATAGTCAAGATTAGCGAGCATATGCAAAGTGATATAAGGCTATGAGTAAAGAATGTGCTATGTGCTTATGTGTATAAGCTATATTCATATACCCGAGTCAAGGATATAATTGAGTTATCGTATTGAGTGATCGTTCTGGGAACGAGAGTTGAGAAACTGATTAAGGTTTTGGTTTTATTGTAGATTCGGAGCGTGAGGGCATTCAGGCTAGGAAAGGAAAGGATATACTAGGTGGCAGTAGTTCAACCTTCAGGAAAGCAAATTTAGGCAAGTAACTCTGATTACTTGTGTGAATGATTATAAAGAGAATGTTGTTCATACCATGTAGAGTATTGAATTGTTTAACTTGTGAAACCCTGATATTGATTTGAGATACCTTGCCTTTGATCTTGATAAACTGTTATTGATAAGCTTACTGATTCAACCCTTTGATAATCTGTCCTTTTTGTTCAAGTTATTTATTAAGCCATGAATCGTATTGAACCCTATGATTATCCTTGTGAACCCTGTTTAATGATACTTTATTTCCTGATCACCCTATTGATCCCTAGACAGATGTTGATTCTTTTAACTTAAAGGCCTTGTTATCCTTGATTCAGAATTCTTAAGAATTGTTCCTTGTTTATCCTTGAATCACTCCCTGAACTTGTTTTTCTTAAAATCTGACTTAAGAATGAGTTTTGACTCGAGAGAGTCTGAATGATTTCATATTCTTGGTAATGATAAAAATGGATTTTTGAAAACCTATTTGTTTTTTTTCCAACTCAAGGTTTTCCAAATGAATTCCTGATGGATTGGATTGGGACGTAAGAGGCTAGTTGGACTAGTCCAGTCATGGTAAGAGGCTAGCGGGGCCAGTCCAACTTAAGGCTGAAATTATGCCGACTGGAACCTTAAAGACCGGATGGAGGTCGGTACAGGCTGATCACCCGTATTATAATGAAATGGAAAGATAAAGTGATCCAATCAAGGGTTCTAAATGATTATTTAAAAGCGAACTGAAACTTTCTGTTCAGTAAATTGATTCTTGAAAATGTAATGGTTTATATTGTTTTGAAAAGAGTTGATTATGTTAATGTGAAGCTTAAAGCTCGAGAACCCTGATTCTTAAATCTATTGATCATATGATTGATTCCGTATAATGAAATACTGTTGCTTTCCTCTTTTGAAAGATCTATCCTGATCCTTTAATGATTTGTGATGAATGTTGGCTTCATCCTACGTTGAGCCTTGTTCCTTAAAAGCTCCGTATTGTTCCTTCAAACCCTTTCCTTAACCCAAAAGCTGGAAATATGCCACCTAGAACAAATAAAGTAGAATGCCCTGAGTTTGGTAAAGTATATTGTAATTTGATATCGTAGAACTGCTTTACAGGTACTCGCTGAGTTTTATACTCATATGTTTTGTTTTAATCTAACCATGGCAGTTAAGCAAGAAGATGGCCAGGCTTAGGCGCACTGCTCGTAAGAGCGTACCTGGTGGTCCCTATCGTGTTGAGGGCTTCCGGTTGCCAGAGCAGGTAGTGGTATTTTTGAGTGAGCTCGCGCCTAGAAGGAAATATTTAAAGATACAATGGGTTATCTGTCGGTTCCTAGCCGGAATTGATATTGTTTATTTAATAATATTTTGGGGTTGTAAGTTATATTTTATGATTGGTAGTTGTAATCTTGTCTCATATTTATCCTGTTGATCCTGTTAGTAGTTAATCAGGGTTTATGCTTATTTAATTATTAGGTTAAAGGTGTGTGAGTCCTCATTTCCTAACCCCGAGATTGAGGGCGTCACATTTGTAGCAATCAACAGTTGAATATGTATTAGGTTTCCTTATTCATGTATATCTTAATAATTAGATTGATTGTGTAACTGTACAGTATATAAGCATAGATAAGGTTAACATTATATGTGTCAAATATTGATATATCATTCATGCAACCAAGCAGCTCTCGAAAATATCTGTTCATCCTTTGAGAGAGTTTTATAAACAATTTTTATTCATTAATATAAAGACTGTTCTTCATCTTTGAGATTTAATTTCAATTTGATTGTTATACACTATATTCACCCCCACTATAGTATACTGAAAGGCTTAATAATTGGTATCAGAGCTTGTTGTTGATACAAAAACAGATTAAGATCCAATAAAACAATAAAACATGGTAGAAAAGAAACTTAACAAACACAACCAGCACTAGTCACAAATCAAATCAATAACAATATGAGCATATATAAAACCATCAGAGTTCCCATTCTGAAAGTGAATTTACATCCTATTGGTAAAGTAAAGATGGCTATGTGTCCACAAGCTACATATCTTGAATATCTGATAAGGATTTATGATGGTCCTTACAAGCCTGAGAAACTGAATGTTTCTGTTGCGGGTGAGCCTAAAAAGATGGTTGATAAAGAAGAGAATGACTACACTGCTGAAGATCTAGCATCGATCATGAAAGATTCCAAGGACAGACATCTCTTGCATAGCAGTTTGGATAGTGTTATATCCAATAGACTCATTGGATGTAAAACTACCAAGGAGATATGGGATACCTTGGAGGTTAAGTATCAAGGCTCAATTGCTATGAAGAAAAATAGGAAAACTATACTCACACAAGAGTATGAGCATTTTGACTCAAAAGATGATGAGATACTGACTGAGATCTATGAGAGGTTTCAGAAATTATTGAATGATATGTCACTTGTAGACAAAGAGTATGATGCAGAAGACTCAAATAAGAAGTTTCTTCTTGCACTCCCCAAAAAGTGGGACTTGAAGGTCAAGTCCATAAGAGACAACTATGATCTTGAATATACACCCCTGGATGAGATCTATGGAATGCTGAAAATTCATGAACTGGAGATGGAGCAAAAGAGAAAAAGAAAGGGGTCAAGATCTAAGGGAAAGGTTTTTAAGAAATAGTCATTCAAGAGGAAATGCTATGATTGCAAAGTTTGATACCGAGTCATCAAATATATACTGATGATGAATCGAACTCTGATATCTCTACCGACTCTTAAAGTGATCATTGTGATGATGGGAAGATCTTGCAGATGGCTGCTTTAATGGTTAAAATCTTTAAGAGGATGGCTTATAAGGACTTCAAGAAAGGAAAGAGGTTTTCCAGGAAAGGCTCTAGTGCTTCAAACACTGATAAGAAGAACTACATAAAATATGATGATTAAGAGCCCAAATCTGGAAAAGTTGACTCCAAGATCAAGTGTTACAACTGTGATGGAGTTGGAAATTTTGCAGTTGAATGCAGAAAGCTAAAAGCTAAATGAAGCAAGCCTTGATCACAAAGAAGAAGAACTAGGATGATGCTTCATAATTTGATGAGGGTGTTAACTATGCTCTCATAGAAAATGCTGAAAGTGAATCTGAGGCTCTCGAGACCAATATACCTCAAACAACTCTATCTTTTGATACTGATGATATCCATGAGTTAAGATTATTTCTTAAAAGCTTGCATGTTAGTTATAGGGAACAAACCCTTGAAAGTGCTAGGATCAGAATTGAGAATTCAGACTTAAAGAAAAGAGATGATTTCCTAGAAGCTGAGTTAATTTTCATGCTAGAAATTCAAAAATAAAGAGATGATGTTGTTTATGTTAAAGATAAATTGTTAGAAAAACATGCTTATCTTGAGAATGAGTAAGTTAAAGAAAGGGAAATAATCAAACTCTGGACTAATTCAGGAAAAAAACTTATAGAATAATTTAAAGTGGCTATTGGGGGTCAGAATTAGGTAATCTAGATAAACCTAGTAGTGAAGATGTTAAAGAAAGTGGGTATGCGAATCTTAAACTAGTAAATACTGATAAACATGTTAAAAAGAAGAAGACTAAGTTAAAACCTGTTAAGTTTGACTTAAATACTGATGGACTTAAATTAGTAAGTCAGACGAGTTCAAAATCAACATTTAAGCCAAATTTAAAATCTGATAGTTATAAACTGAAATCCTCCTTGGATAAAATTAAAATTATTTTTGTATTTGTATCTCCTTATATTAAGAATGTTAACATAAATTGTAATATGAAGACTTCTGCTACAAATGTTAATTAATTTAATATGGTCAAAGGATCCAAAAAAGGTCAGGTCCTTCAAAATTCTAACTAATGGTTTATCTAATTATAGGGTAACAGGAAAATACTCTAGTCAGTGGATGCTCAAGGCATATGACTGGAAATAAAGCCCTACCACTAGAGTTTAAGTGGCAATGTTATCATATGAATTTTAATGATGAGCATTTTGAAATTATCAGCAATTAAAGTGGCAATGTTGCAATAATTGGTTACAGACATGGTAACTTATATGAAACCAGGGTTTCCACAAATAGTGATGGGTCTATAATTTATTTGTTATGTAGAGAAACTGTGGAAGGCAACTGAAATTGGAATAGAAGACATTCTCAACTGAACTTCAACAATATTAATGAACCTGTGAAGAAAGATCTTGTAAGAGGATTGCCCAATTCAGTTTTATTTCTGATGGACTGTGTGATTCATGCAAGAAGACCAAGCTAAGGAAATCATCAGTTAAGAGTAAGACTAAATTCTCAATTCTTGAACCATTTCACTTATTATATATTGATTTTCTAGTCTAGTTAATGTAATTTATATAGCCAAGAAGAGGTATGCACTTGTCATTGTTGATGAGTACACCAGATACACATAGGTTTTTTTTCTGCACACAAAGGATAAGACACAATCCATTCTTCTTGTTCATATGAAGCAACTGGAAAAAGATCAACACATATTATGAAAATAATTTGAAGTGATAATGGAACTGAATTCAAGAACAACACTATGGAAGAATTCTGTAAACAAAAGGAAATCAAAAAAAATTTCTTCCCCTTGAACTCCACAACAAAATGGAGTTGTAAAAATGAAGAACATAACTCTTATAGAAGCCGCAAGGACCATGCTTGAGGAAGCAAAATTACCAACCTACGTTTGGGCTAAGGCTGTGCAAATTGCATGCTTTACACAGAATGTTACTATGACAAAAAAAGAAGGGAAATACACAATTTGAGATGGTAAAGGGAAAAAAGCAAAATTTTAAGTACTTTTATACTTTTGGTTGGAAATGCTTTGTTCTCAAAACTCATCCTGAACAACTTACAATGTTTGACCTAAAAGATGATGAATGTATTTTTGTTGGATATCCACTATCAACAAAAGTCTTCAGAGTTTATAATCTGTGAACAAGAGTAGTCATAGAATATATTTATATATCTTTTGATGATAAGAAGATCATAGGTCTAAAAGATGTAGATGATCATGAACAACTGAGATTTGAAAATAAAGTACCATATGCTGAATAGTTAAATCCTGATATAATCTCAAACATTAATACACATTTATACTGAAAATCCTGATATCACACTAAACTCCGATGAACCACTTGTACCAGTGGTAACTCCACAAATACTGAATCACATGTTGAGGAGGATCAACATGACCAATATTAGGAGTCAGGTTCAAGTGATACAGGCGAAGACACATCATGAGACACTTCATCAGACTCTAATTTCTCAAATACTGATGAGACAAATCCTGATAATTCCAAAAACACTGATTTAGGAGGAGTTTTAGAAATAACAATGATACACACCAAGATGGTAATAGAGACTTCATGGATCATGGGGGATGATCTTCTTTAAGAAGCCAACTTTCTTCTGCAAGAAAATTGACTAAGTCACACACTCATGACTTAATCATTGGAAATCCTGATAGTGGTGTGAAGACAAGGAAAGCCACACAAAATGAATGTCTCTATCATTCTTTTCTATCTCAAAGTGAACCAAAAAAAGTGGATGAAGCTCTTCTAGATGCTGATTGGGTCCTAACAATGCAAGATGAGCTCAATGAATTTGAAAGGAACAAAGTATGGACTCTAATGCCAAGGCCAAATAACATATAAGTGGTTAATACTAAATGGGTGTTCGGAAACAAAACAAATAGTGAGTGTATCATTACAAGATATAAAGCAAGGCTATTTACAAAGGGAACTCTCAATAAGAAGGAATTGACTATGATGAGACTTTTGCTCCTGGTGCAAGACTAGAGCCCATAAGAATCTTTTTAGCCTATGCTGCTCACATGAAGTTTAAAGTGTTCCAAATAGATGTAAAAAGTGCATTTCTCAATGGTGAAATTGACGAAAAAGTTTATGTTGAACAACATTCAATATTAATTAGTCTAAAATATCCAAATCATGTCTACAGATTGGATTAAACACTCTATGAACTAAAGCAAACTTCAAGAGCCTAGTATAAAACACTTGCACAGTTTTTACTGGACAGTGGTAAGGACTTGTTATTAGTTCAGATATATGTTGATGAAATCATTTTTGGCTCTACTAATGATAAATTATCTGAGAGGTTTGCTAAGCTGATGCAGTCTAGATATTAGATGAGTATGATGGGAGAATTGAGTTATTTTCTGGGGTTACAAGTCAAGAAGAGTGAAGAAGGGATCTTCATTAGTCAATCTAAATATATAAAAAATTTGCCGAAAAGGTTTGGAATGCAAGATAGCTCAACTACTACAACTCTTATGGCCACTACAATCAAGTTAGATTTAAATACTAGTTCATCAGTTGATATAATTAACTATAGAGCTAAGTTTGGCTCACTCATATTTTTCATTGTAAATAGGCCTGATATCATGTATGCTACCTGTCTATGTGGAAAGTTCCAAGCTAATCCAAGAAAACTACATCTGATAGCTGTAAAAAGAATTTCCAAATATCTCAAAGGAACCATGAATCTTGGTTTGTGGTATCCTAGTGATTCAGACTTTAAGCTAATAAGATATTTAGATGCTGATTTTACAGGATACAAAATAGACAGTGTTAGGTCCACTAGGTACATACTGGGGAGGGGTGAATATATGTTCTTCATTTTAAAACTAAAATGCAACGAAAAATGAAACTTTAAAATAAAATAAAAAACACAAGAGATTTCACGAAATAATTCTTATATAAAAAAATTAAACCACAAAGGTTTTCTTAGACTTTGGAATATATATTCAATGTTACAAAAAGAAAGATCCAATACAAATTTGTAAGCTATCAAAATAATGGAATCTTTCTATCACTCTAAAAACCTACAGCTCTTATCAAATGATAATCAAAAAAATCAAAGAAACTATAAATGATGAGTGTATCTAAATGTGTAAGACCTTAATGGTGAATAATCAATTGGGTATGAGCTCTCCTTGTCAAATTAATGTTTTTGTGTGCTGAGAATAGTTTGCAAGAGTTTCACACTATTCACCCGTCGAGAGATACAATTCTAACCTGCATCTTTTTAATTATATAGGCTGGTAGGTAGAGTACTAGCTTGGAGAGGAAGAAAGCATACATAGATTAATTATATCTAAGTATTTAAAATGACAGCAACTTCCATTTTTGTCCAACATGTGCTTTGTACTATTCCCTTGAGCAAGTGGTGCCTAAGAAGGATAACTACCACTTAGTTTCTTGCTCAAATATTCAAGTGGCGCCTCCTAGGTGTTGTACAAGACTTGGTGGCACCTAAAGTAGTCCAATGCCTTTGATGCATGTGGTGCCTATAGGTAAGTAGGAGAGGGTGGTGGCTCATACAGGGTACAATATAGAGTTTTAACTTAGTTTCTGAGTGGACAAGCTGTAGGTGGCACCTACAACGGTACCATAGGAAGGAGTGGTGCCTAGAGGGTGCATAGGGACTCCTTTATTTAGTTTCTGGAGTTGGTGGCGCCTCTAAGGGGCCAATGAAGAAGGTAGTGATGCCTATAGTGAACAAGGTGCACTTCTGACTTAGTTTTTGATCTCATTTGTTCCCTGTGCCTCATACTAGGTCAATAAAACTTCAAGTACTTAGTTTTTGAGCCATATGATAAGGTAGTGGCTCCTACTAGGTAAAAGAGTAGCTTTGGTGACTCCTACTATAAGGTAGTGATCACTTTCACTTAGTTTTTGTAGAGCACTTTAACCCTTTAACTTTTCCATCTTCACGGCTTCTCTCCGAGCCTTCATATAAAGCATATATCCTTCATATTTAGATAAAAATCCTTACTTAAAGTTCTTCTAATGATAGTACTTGGTTTCCCATCACGTATCACTGCGCCTAGTGTAATGGTCTGGTTCACAGATGAATAATTTCCCTCTAATGTCTTCGTACTATAGTCTTTTCAAAATATTGTTCAGTCTTCTACCATATATAACCAACTTCACTAAGATTCCTTGATGTCTTCATACTAATCCTAAGAACTGCTTCGAATATCTTCAATCTTATTCCTCTGTTGCTTGAACATATTAATGAACTACACCCGGACTTCTGTTGACGACTTCTTCACTATAATTCTAAGAACCATATGTGTCGATACCTAATCTTCAATCTTTACTGATCCCAGTGGAACATAGATTATTTGCAAGTCCTTTGTTCTATGATGAGTTATCCAAACCAACATTGTTGAGTTATGCATACAACTTTAATCTTGCTCAACAATCTCCCCCAATTTGACTTTTACACCTAACGCTCAAATAATAACGGAGAAGTAACAGTTTGGAGGATAAATCAACTAACTCCAAAAATAGATCTTCCCTAAGCTTCCAACTATTTAGTTATGGACTTGTAAATAATACTATCTTATATGTTCTGCATTTTCTATAAACCTTCGGCTTTAGCAGAGAACTAATTCTTCTCTCCCTTATATAAAGTTGTAGATAAATACGTTTTCCAATATTGTCTTCAATCTTCAGATCTTCCCATAGAGCATATATAAATATTTTGGAACTCAGAACCAATAATCTCTACCCCTAATATGAAGAACCTCTTCCTTAGTACAATAAAGGTGAAAACTCTCCTCCTTAGAATATGGAAAACTATTTTTCAGTATAATCTCTAAAATATCTCTATAATCTCTCCCCCTTAGTTGAGTAATTTTTTAAAATGTATCAGAATAGGGAATAGGACCGCACAACCAAGTGAAGAAATTATAAAGTATAACCCTTTTCCTCACCTTGAAACTGCATATTTTCTGTTTAGTGATCTCACAATATATTTCACTCCACTCTCACACTCAGTCTCACTGTGTGTCACTCACTTAGAGCTCCAAACATCTAAGGGGGTGTTTGGTTGATGGTTAATGTGCCCGTTTAACGGGAATCGGAACCTTAAACCCAAGTGATAGTGTTTGGATTACCAATTTAGTGGCGGGGAATGGGAACTCCATTCCCTCTTGTGGGTAAATCAAACCCACCATACCCCTTGGGTTTCCATTCATTCCCATTAACCCCCATTCCCATCCCCTCAATTCCCATTCCCTGATTCCCATTCCCATCGTGCAGCCAAACGCCTCCTAAGTGTACCTGCAAGAAAAATTTTTTTTTTACAGAAAAGTTGCCTTTCACCTTCAAGGATGGAAACTCTCAGTCAAGAGATTCAAAAATGTTCCTTCTGAGATGCAGAAATTAGAATATTTTAAGTGGTAGAATTCCTAATATCCCTCAATATCCGAGTCCTTATTTACAAGTTATAATTTTGACTAAAGTTAAAATCGTTGCCATATTTGAATTCTGGGAATATAATCAATGACCAGTGATATGCCATTAGGGATCAAAGATATTTTCTAAAGTATGTGAAGACTTATCAGATTCGATGAACCACTAAGGTACATAATCATAACTAATCCAAAGATCAAAGTATAAGACTTTGAGGGCCAGGATCTAAGGATTAATATCCAGTTATTGTTAGTGACCTTGATATGGTTTAACAACAATTGCTTCTTTAAAAATTTCCTAGTGTATGAATCTCACATGTACATAGGAAATATTTAGATCAAAGGGTAGTAACTCTCATTCATAGTCCTGGCTGATAGACGAATTTCAATAGATAACATTCTGTTGGTTGAATGCACCTAGTAACAGTTTATGTGCCTTTCAGATCTATATCCTTTCGAGAGAATACGGATGGGCTTACAGATGTCTCAAGGTTTAGATACTCCACTACTTTGTGAGAGATAGAACTGTAGGGTTTACCACTCCTTCCTTATGTGCTGCTTCTTGGCACTATCTCCCTCATTCTGAACACAACTCAAAATCAAATGGTTAATTTCTCTGACCACCAAGTTGATATCTCAAGAAAAATTATATGTATTAGAACAAAATATGGTGAATATATCAGAGCAAAGTAAAGGATGCTGTTTTGGGAAGTGTTTGGTTCAATGACTTGGATAAGAACCTATGCTCATAGTTAGTTCCTAAAACTATCGAGGGTTGAAGATCACAAATTTCCAAAGTGCAATATCAGAGAATTTAGAGATCAACATCAGAGTGATTCATGAGCTTATCATCTTAAGATAAAACAAGTTTACCTTTACTTACCTCTATAAGTATTCATGAAGGATGTCTCAGATGATTATACCTTCTCTTCCCTTTAACATTTCTGTCTATTCAGATCTTCATTAGATTAGAACATTTCATCTTGTTATAAGTCTGATACATAGAGAGGGTAATAACTATTCTAAACTAGGATGATGGAAATAAGGCAATCTGAGTTAAGATCACATGATCAAATATATATGACAAGGTGCACCAATATTGATTAGTCACATCAAGACTGAACCAATATGTAACACTCCTGAAATAAAAATATTACAACTATTACTCGAGGGTAGGGGTTCGCTCGTGAAACTCAGTTACTTTAAACTAGTCATTTGTCCTAAACCGTAAATCCGATTAAAGCGATCTATATATAAAAAAGAAGCATAAAACATAGGCCTATATAAATATGGAAGTGGTGAGTGTATGGCAGTGGTGAGTTCATAGAAGTAGGTTCTTAAGTCCAAAAGTTATGCACAAAAATAGTTTCAAGAAAATCAGGGAATACGACGGCTACACGTTAACGATTCCCAACCAAGGGGGATAGATTATAGAAGATTAAGATATTTACAGAAAAATAGTTTTTCTTATACTTTGGAAGAGAGTTTTCACCTTTATTGTACTAGGGGGAGGTTCTTCATCTTAGGGGAGAGATAATTGCTTTTGAGTTCCAATTTTTTTTTCTATATGCTCTATGAGAAGATCTGAAGATTGAAGACAGAATTGGAAAGACGTGTCTATCTACAACATTATTTTAAAAGGAGAGAAGAACCAGTTCTCTGCTGTAAGCTGAAAATTTAGAGAAGATGCAGAAGGTATAAGATATAATTATTTACAAGTCCAGAGCTGAATCTTGAAAGCTTAGTGAAGATCTATTTTTCAAGTTAGTTGAGTTATCCTCCAAATTGTTGCTTCTCCATTATTACTCAGTCAATGTAACTTTTAATATGATCAAAGTACATTAACTCTCATATAGAAATATGAGGATTTCAAGTCTAAGGACCATTACTATCGTTATTATTGTGAGAATACTTATGACACAACAGACATATAGAATCTCATATTGGGTTTATCTAACATCATGTACGTTTACATCCGCTTGTATTTTTTGACTTTAGTATTACTATACATATGATCAATGAGATGTCATCATCGCTCAACAAACACACTAGTTTTAATGTACTTATGCGGCAGTTTTTTCTGGTAAGTTTAACAGTTTTCTGCTGTTATTTTAACAGATTTTTACATGCTCAGACTACATTTTTCTATTTTTTCAGTAGGTTTTATATGTATCTATGCAACAGTTTTTTAGTAGTTTTTAACGGCTTTATGCTGTTATTTTTTCAGCATATTTTTACATGTTCATGCTGCAAAATTTCTGTTTTTAGCAGATTTACAAGTGTTTTTGTAGTTTTTAAATGCGTCCATGCTGCAGTTTTTCAAGTTGTATGTGCATATTTTTTTTCTCTTTTTCTTCGGGTAAAATTCCAAAATTCGAAGGAATATTTGAAGGAACAAAGACCCTCACCATTTTTATTAATGCACATCACAAGACCTAAACTTTAATGAGAAAATTTATAAAAAAAAGAGATATGGTAAGGCCTAGCGTCACAAGATTTGTTAGTTCATTTCTTTCAATAAAGAGCATGAGATTTGTTAGTTCATTTCTTTCAATACAGAGAGGCTTGATAGCCACACAAGTTAGAACAAATATGATCATGGATAACTTAATACGACACTGACCATATTTGAAAATTTGTAGTTTAGTGATTTAGAATTTTGTGGTCTGACTAAATTAATGTACTATCTTCCATAGCTGGAAAATCTAGATTGATAAATCTTGTTAAAAGGATAAGGGCAATAAAAGTTTTTTTTGTTAGGAAGAGCTAATTAAAGTTATATCATCATTCTAAGCCAACTTACAAAAAATATTATGACATCATCATAGTACATTCAATTCTATTTAAGACAATACAACAATGTCAACCCATCTATTATGTTAGTGCAACAGATGCAATTATTTGTGTCCTATGTACATATGACTTATGAGTATTTAAGGGAATTCAAGAGAGATCTCTGTGTACACTTTAATAATTATATGATGAAGTGTTTCGGAATTTTCCATGATGAAGTCTGTTTTATGTAATTTTATTATCATTTATAGACATGAACCTATGCAATTATTTTCTTTTATTTATTTTTAAATCTGACCTAAGAATTAGATTGTGGTGTAAGGTATTTATCATATGTAGAATAAAAACAAATTATACTCTTAGTACCATTTGCACTTCTATTAATAATATATACAAAGTGAACTAGCCTAAGTTATAATATTGGTATCATTTGCACTTTTATTAATAATATATGATGTTCAAGTTTAAGAGGAATTAAAGTTATATTATCATCCTATAGAACTTACAAAAAATATTATGAAATCATCATAGTACATTCACTTCTATTTAAGACAATACAACAACTCAACCCATGTATTATGTTAGCCCAACAGATTCAAATTATTTGTGTCCTATGTACATATGGCTTATGAGTACTTAACGGAATTGAAGAGATATCTCTGTGTATAGTTTCATAATTATATGATGAAGTGTTTAGAAATTTTCCATGAAGGAGTCATGTTTTATCATTTATAGACATGAACCTAAGAAATATTTTTCTTTTATTTTTTGTTAAATCTGACCTAAGAACTAGATTGAGGTGTAAAATATATATCATATGGAGAATAAAAGCAAGTTATACTATTAGTACCATTTGCACTTCTATTAATAATATATACAAAGTGAACTAGCATAAGCTATAATATTGGTATTATTTGCACTTCTACTAATAACATATGATGTTCAAGTGTACAAAGTGACCTTGCCTCTAATATATGTTAACTGGGGTGGGTTGCTTGATCAAGGAAAATTTTTTAATCAGGTACTAAGATAATTCTAAAATCTGTACGCTAGTTTGAATCCGTAAAAGAATCGGTCAAGACCTTTGGAACCCAAATTGAGATATGCTCAATTTTTATATAGATGGCCAAATACCTCCTATGAGAACACTCTTATTTTTAAGACTCATTTAATAGATAATTTCTTCGGAGAACTGAAGTGACAATGAAAATTCTAAGAGGCTGAAACAATGAAAACCTCTTTTACAGAGATTATGTAAAAGATGGCCAAATATCTCCTATGAGAACACTCTTTTACGTTGCTATGTCTTACTGATACTTGTTAAAAAGTAATGGATTTGAACCCATTTGGTAGCCACAAACTATTACCAGGTGAGATATGGAGCAAATTTCTTTCTTTCACAAGGAAAAAATAACTATTGTAACTGACATCACTTCTCACCAAGGTCGATGATTATGAAAACTTTTGCCAATAGTGTTATGTTAGCTGATGGAAAACAAAGAGTATCTTGAGAAATGTCAAATGTGATGTAATTTAGAGCTTCATTTTTTAAAAGCTACATCCTTTAGTTAAGAAAGTAATTTTCTTTTGGTACACCTAAATTTGGATGATATAATCATAATAAAAGTGATAAATTATTACAATAGTTAGAATATGAACTATTTATTATTTTTACATAATTTTTATGTATTATAACTCTAAGCTTAATATGAGAGAAAAAATTGAAAATTTAAGAATGTAGAATTGGTGCATTACACCAGTTATAAGCAAGTATCAATAAATATGTTTAATTTAGAAATTTGACAACTATTTGGTTACACGTTCAAGAAATAAAAGAGGATAATGAACTATTTACATTTCTTGCAACATATTTAATACCATTGATTCCATGGAGAGACACATTTTGACTCACACAAACCTGATGCATAACACATATAATTGTGTTTGGTATACAAATGCCTACCAATAATGTGTAGAATATTGGTTACAAATGATTCACCAATGTGTGCGTGTAAAGAGGGTTAGGGATATGGGTTAGGGATATTAAATATCTAAAGATCATTACAGTAGTCTTCATGCGATTATATGCATTAACTAGACACAAAAGACAAAACATATATAGTAATCTGTAAGAGACAAAATAGTAGAGCAATATATATGAATTATTTTACCCAATCATTAATAGGTTCATTATTTGTAGAATTGTCTTTGGAGGAAGATATGGTTACTCGTCAGTGTGACAGTCTTGATAGCCACACAAGCTAGAACAATTATGATCATGGATATCTGATTACTACACTTGACCATATTTTAAAATTTGTAGTTTAGTGACTTTTGAATTTTTTGGTCCTACTAAATCAATGTACTATCATCCATAGCTCAAAATCAAGATTGATAAATTTCTAAAAAAGGATAAGGAAAAATAAAGTTATATTATCATCCTATAGCCAGCTTGCTTACAAAAAAAATATGGAATTATCAATTTTATATATTGAAGACAGCACAACAACTCAACCCAGTGCAGCAGATTAAGAACATTTGTGTCCTATGTACATATGATTTGGTAAGTACATAAGGGAATTAAAGAGATATCAATGTGTGTAGTTTCATAAATATACAATGAAGTGTTTAGTACTGTTCAATGAATGAATCTTGTTTTATGTAATTATATTATCGTTTATAGACATGACCAAAGTATTATTATTATTATTATTATTATTTTTTAAATCTGACCTAAGAATTAGATTGAGATGTAAGGTATTTATTTTATCAAGAATAAAAGCTAGCGAATATATGAAGTTATACTATTGGTATCATCTGCACTTCTATTAAAAATATAGACAAAGTGACCTCGCCGAATTTATAATAATGGTAGCTTTTGCATTTCTATTGATAATATATGGTGTTCTTATATATGTTAACTGAAGTGCAATAAAATATATAAAAAACATTGTAGTAAAAATTATCAACTCGGCATAGGGACTCATTTTGGACCCCTCGACCAACCCAAGTTCCGAGTACTCGGGTAGAAAATTGATTATACTAAAACTCGGTCAAAACTCGGTTCGACTCCGAGTAATTGAAGTCAAGACTCTTAAGCTGGCCGAATGCTTGAAATATTAATCATTGCTTCTTCTGTAATCTATACACTCTTTACTTTACTCGTTATTTTCTTCTTTAATCTCTTTTTTTTAGAAATTAAAAATCAAATATTTAATATCTTGATTCATGATTGAAGCCCTCACCAAATCAAAGATTCAATATTTTAATTGGAATTTGAAAATATATAAGTCAATATCTCCTCGTAATGTTTATTAACTACTTATGAATTCCTTAGTTGGTACTAGTGTTGCATTTTTAACTTTGAATCTTGATGTTTATGACTGTATTTGTATTGAACCCTTTAAAATATGATTTAGGTTTTTGTTATATGTGTTATTTGTTGCTCTTATTCTATTTTTTTTGTTTGTGATATACTATATATAATGGAAACACTTACAAATATTAGTTCACCGGTCGCAACAAATTAAGAGTATATAAAAACTATAGATGCAACAAATTCTAGTGGCAAGGTTACTGATGTTGTCGCGAAATGGAACAATGGTCCCTGATAAAATAAATAAAGGAAGGTGTAATTTGTGTGGCGTGAATTTTATAAAGGTATTAATCTATTGAAACAACATATTGCTGGTATTAGAGAAAATATGGAATCTTGCAATGAAAATACACTTTTGGACTCATATATACAAGACAACTTTACATGTGACCAAAAGAAAAAAAGAGAATATAAAGAAGCATATTCAAGAATTCAGAGATGAAGTCATAGGATATGATGTAGAGATAATTGATGTGGAAGCTATTGCAAAAACCCACATTCACTCAACCTTTGGATGAATCGGACCTTTGGATGAATATACAAGACTAATAGGGCCTAAAGATTCGACTATTGCATTGCATAAAGTGAAGAGACAACATAATATTAATGATGCAATGTTCAAGGAAAGAACCGGTGTACTTAGCTGGTTGGGTGTAAAAATCTGGTGTACCATTTAATACCACTAATAATTATGGATTTCCTAAATTTGCAGAGGGTATTGGTAGATTTGGCCCGCGATACATGTCACCTAGTAAATATCAGTTAAGGAAGGCCTTATGAAATAATATGAACATGAAGTGTGAATTGTAAACTTCGCACTAGCATATTTTTACATGTTCATGCTCTAAATATTTATTTTTAGCATATATTACAGATATTACATGAACATATATTTTTTTCTCTTATTCTCCGGGTAGAACTCAAAATTTCAAGGAATAATTGAAGGAACAAATGCACTCACCATTTTTATTTATGCAGATCACAAGACGTAACCTTTAATGAGAAAATGTACCTTTACCGTATTTTTTTGAAATTTTTATTAGTTGCTTGCTGAACTAATTACGGATATGAAATACCATATTTACAAATTATGGCACTGAGCATAGCATTTTTAACTTCAAGCTCATCAGGATGTCACTATAAGAAAAAAGTCCATACACATCGCTTTTTGGCTGATGTCTATGCTGTTGTCCAACCGATGTTGATGTCGGTGATGTCTATTCTAGACATCGGTGAATACCCGATGTCTATACTCGATTACACATCGATTTTAGTTAAAAAATAGATGTCTATGTGTTGATTATTTACATAAAATGCTATAAATAAATTATTTAATAACTAAATTACACCTAATTAAATATGTTAAACATATCATGAGCTATGTTTTTTTATCACAATACATCGATTTTAGTGAAAAACATTGATGTCTATGTGATGATTTTTTACCAAAAATGCTATAACACAATTATTTAATAACTAAATTTCACCTATTAAAATATATTAAAAATATATTGAGCTATGTTTTTTGTCACAAAACATCGATAATTTTGACAGAGGTGATGTAAAATGACATATTAAACATCTGTTTCTTTAATGAAAGGTGATGTCTAATTCAGCCTATAGACATCAGTGTTTTCTAGAATGAAGTGATGTCTATGTATCATTTAGACTTGAACATCAGTTAACATCAGTTGTTTGTTTGTAACTGATGTACATTTTGTTTTTTGACATCAATTTTGTTTGGTTAAAAGTGATGTTTATAATGTTACTTGACATCAGGTTTTTCTTAAACCAAATGATTTCTATGTTTTATTTAGACTTGAACCTGGATTTTCTTTGACATCAGTTTTTTACCTTAAAGTGATGTACATTATCTTTTTTGACATCTGCTTTTCTTAATTGAAAGTGATGTGTAAGAAATTTATAGACCAAATTGTGTAAAGTTTTACATCACTAATTGTGTAATTGTTGTCTGAGAACCTCAACCAAAATAGTAAAACATATGATCTGAAATATAAACTATTACATTCTCTTGAAACCAACTGAAGACATTCAGTCTAATGAAAATTGTAAGATAGTTTTCTCACTATCCTGTTTTGAACACTGTTCAAAATATGAGACACAAATCCTCTCTACACAAGACAGCAAGGGCCCATATAAGTTCCCATTATTTAGATATCTCAACAACTGTAGATGACAAGATGAGCAAGCCGCTTTATTCCAAGCAAGCAAGTATGATCCCCCACTTACTGGACATATGCCATGTGCACGATAAAATCAACCACACGGGTGCTGCATTAACCACCCAAAAAGACATATGTAAAAGAATTTAACAGTCAACTTTGCTCATAAGAGAAACAACTGAACTGCAAATCACAATTAGATGAGAATGGTTGTTTTTCTGTATCCCCATTCATTGTCATACCACGAAACAAGCTTGACAAAGTTATCATTTAGAGCAATTCCTGCTTTGGCATCAAAGATGCTTGACCTGAAAAATTTAAGTTCGACCACAAGTAAAGATGGATGCTGCATTTTATATTCATTTCATAATCAATCAAACATCTTGCTGAGAGCCTGCTTAAATACGAACTAGATTAATATATTATGAAGTTACATGGTTCCAAAGGTAACTTGTAGTAAGGTAGTTCAAAGAACAATTGAGTAAACAACTTCTCTGGTTTCACAATACAGCCCATGCTTAAAAGGTTTGTTCTCACAAATCAAATATGTAGTGCCGAGCCACAAAAATGAAATAAATGAAAGAAAAGACAACCCGCAAGCTCACTTTCTATCACCCATAAAGTCTCATTTTCCGTGCTGATTGAATTAAGTATATATACTGGTGAATCATACCACATGTCCTATAGTTCTTAGAGAGAAATTCAGCCGCTGTGGATTTGTGCCTAGTACAAACTCCTGAAATAATCATCAGACATTAATAACATATAAAGCAAAGACCAGAGCAATAATACTGGCCAAAACAAAGAGTATCAGTACCACATTTGTCCAATTGAACTAAAAACTTAACATTTATATACTCTTCAACCAGAGACTGGATGACAGAACTTGCATGATGGTAAGTCTATAGATAAGTATATCAATGCCAATAACATAGAGCATCAGTACCGCGTATGTGGAGTGATTGGTCAAAGCAATAAAATAATAACACAAGTTAAAACATAAATAGAGAAATGGCACCACCAGGCAAGATACAAGTCTTTTCTAGATGCATTGACCAAGGATATTTTGAGTATATCTCGAAGGTGTGATAACTCAGTTGAAGTAAGTAAAATAAAATTCAAACCCTGCAATACAAATTAAAAATGCCAAACTGTGTCACTAAGACATTAACCCCGAAACCTTCTAATATACACCATTACATTTGTTTATATTTGGGTAGAGGGGAGGTAACTTCACACGGAATATTATTAAAGTACTGTGGTGTTTGGTTTGCCTGATTGTTACCATAACTTTATTTTGTTTAAAACCATATACACCATAGCTAATGAAACTGGAGTACTGGACTAAAAAGTTATAACATATAAATGTATATATTACACCGAATAACTATGACAATTTATAGATTTTTCATTTCACAACTTGAACCATTATAGATACAAAATCCAGGTCAGATTCACCCTCGAGTGTTGTGGACAGTTCACGGTAAATTCTTTCAGCATCCAGAAGTACACAAAGTCGGCGCATTGTTAAAGCACCGCATCTAGAAATAAAAAAAAATCAATGATCCCAAAATAGTGGTACTTACACAAAGGATATCAGCTACTTGCGTACTAACTAGGATAAACTATTCCCCAGTACAAAACACTTTTCCCACAAAAAATACTCATGCCAATACATAAAAACATACCTGAAAAGAACTGATATGTACGACTAACAAAAATATTGTGAGCATTATATCATTTAACCCATACCTTGAACCAATGACAGCAACAGGTTTCTCACCAAATAAAAGGGTCTTCTCATCCTTAACTTTGAGTTCATGATGCTTCCAGGAATCATGGACACTGTCATACTTGAACATATATGTCTACAACAAATAATAAAAAGCAAACAATAATCAGTTTCACTTTCGCAAAAGCAAACAAGGAAGATCAATCTTAGTTGTTAACTTGCAAAACTAACATCAACTTGTAAGCATACACAGTCAATTTCCAATTGACTGAGATTTGACCAGAACACAATCGTTAAAATTAATGTCTATTATAATCATTCAATCTTGCATTCAAGTTCCGATCCAGCCTTATAACAACGATAACCGTCTATAAGTAACTTGCAAGTTAAAGATAATTTTAACAGTTAGAGTAAACTTGTGTTCAAAGACTTTCAAGTGACAAGGCAATTTATTAGTTTCTACTAAAGTTCCATTATGCAGTTTTATAAGTAAAAATGAAAATCATCCACTCTAGAACATATAGAAACTTACAATAACTATATAGTAACACTGTCATGAGCTTCTCGTACCCGGGTATAGCGCGCATACAAACAACTTAATTTCGATAACTTGTCTATAAAATAAAGGAGATAAATCTATAACAAGCACCAAGCACCAAATCAAAATATTTAAAACCTAATTATATCCGTAATAAAATAATAGATCAGTATTATAACGAGCAAAATTAGATAAACAACACTAAATCAAATCACAAATCACAACTAAAGCAAAAAAATGAGTATTAAAGTTAAAAAATACAATGTAATCAATAGAGATGAAAGGATCCGTTAACTTTACACAATTTACAAAAATAAAAAAACCAAACAAAAATACAAATGAACACCCAAATTACCTAAAGCTTTAAATCTTTTTCTCAGATTAGGTCCTGTATACAACAAGAAGAAAAGTATTAGCAACAAGTTTAGACACTAAATTAATAAAAAAATAAGGGTTTCGAATTAGAAAAAAATCCAAATTTACAAAATTAGGGTTTTGAATTCAAAAATCCTCAACTTTTAAAACCGGTCTTCATGCAGAGAAGACCAGTTCGATTCAAATAGATACAACACTTACCGAAGTAGAGAGGTTAACTGAAAGAGGCTTAACGGATAGATTGAGAGCGAAGAGAGGTTTAGAGAGAGAGGTTCGAGAGAGAGAGGTTCGAGAGATTGTGATGGTGAGATGATGTCCGGAGTTCAGAGAGATTGTGAGGGAAGAGAGGTTCGATCGAGAGAGGTTCGAGAGAGAGAGGTTTGATTTTGTGTCTGAAGATTGATTTGGGGGAATCAAAATTTGGTTAAGGGGGGAGAATTTTGGGATTATGGGGGAATTTAAAATTAAAACTGAATGAAAATTTGACTAAGGGGGGAAAGAAAAGGTGGGCGCGAAATTTATTTTTTTTGGTGAATTTTAGACATCGGTTTAATTATAACCGATGTCTACAAAGAACAAAGACATCACCAAAACACGGGGTGATGTCAATACTTCTTTTAACATCAGTGGCAAAGTTAACCGATGTCTAATGTGTGATGTCTATTGACATTATTCTTGTAGTGTGTGAAAGAAATTGGAGCCCTTTTTAAGGGGGTAAGTAATCATTTATATAAGTTTTACTTGTGCAATAATCATTATTGATTATTAATGTTCTATATTTTATACTCTTATAATATTACACTTGATCTTTTTTGTAGGGCCATATAAAAAAAGGGAATAGATTGGATGCTCAGAGATTGAATAATATGGCCTACGTATAATTTCATACAAAACTTGCAAATAAGAAATCAAGTAAACCTCAAGGATGGATTTTGAAAGGCGAGGATGATGAAGAGCTATGATGATTTACAATAACATTAGAAGATGATAGTTTAGTGCCACGGGTAGTAAAAGGACATTAGATAATTGCATAAAGAAGATTTTGAGTCTATAGCTAAAGACGATGATGATGTTTTCATTGAAGAAGAGAATATTAATTTGATGAATGGTAAATTGGAAGTATGGAAGCACCAGTGGTCACTCGTCAACATTTTCTTCTTTTTTTGTAATGTATGATCACTGGTCAATGAACAGTGATTACAGATTAAAAAAATATGACCAAATGTTAGAACTTATTTTTGATTAAACTATAGAAAATTATCAAGCAAATGATTTATTTAACTTTAATATGGCTAGTAATATAACAAAAAATGATATTTTTTACATAAATTTCAACTTTTAGCACATTTATAATAAAATTTAAAGGAAATATATTTAATATATAAAAACTAATTTCAAAAATTATATACGAGTTGCAACCCGAGTACTCATTCTGAATTGTCCCGAGTTCCGCTTTTTACAATCTTGATAAAAAATGTTAAAGAGCTTTTGTTAGTTTAACCGTAGTAAGGTATATTGTATTTGTACTATAAATAATAATGATCACAAGTATCTACATAGACAGTTAATTTATAACAATATAATTTTGGATAAAAGATGAAGAAAAGGAATTTTATCTGCTTCTTCTTGAAATAAATAATGGAATAGGACATCCAAGGAATTTTATTCGGTAGATAATGATTAACAAAAATTAGGTTTCAAATTACATTGCCATGTCTTAATTTTACATGTTAAAGAGTAATGAATTTGAACATATTTGCTAGAGACAAACTATTACTGAGTGAGATACATGTCAAATTTTTTTCTTCCACAAAGGAGATATACGATTGTAACTGTAATAACTTCTTACAGAGTTCGATGATTATGCAAACTTCTTCCAAGAGTATTATGTTAGTCGATGGAAAATGAAACATACTTTGAGAAATGAAAATAGTTAAGAGTTGGTCATGAAAGTAGTCCATTTTATTTTGGGTCGTGCTTGCTACTTGGTACATTGGAGAGTATAAATCATTAGCTATAAAAATCAAAATAGCAAGAAGTTTGTGATGAGAAGGCACCAAAGTATAGAAAAATTCGCTAATAATTCCGAATTCATATTAAGTGTACACATGAGAGGTTACTACTTATATACATGTTTCAATTAGTGGATGTTGATGATTGTGGTGTTTAACTACTAGTGAACATAAACAATGAAGAAAGAATGCTTTGATGTAGAGAAAATAAAGATATTTTAAAATTTCACTTAGAAAACTAAAGGTCTTGGCTATAATCTCAAGACCTTTACACAAAGAGTGTGCGTCGCAAGACTTTTACTTAACATCTTACGGCTTTCACAAGGGGAAACTCAAGGCCTTTATCCATATCTCAAGGACTTGAAATCTGAATGGAAACATAATTTTGACGGCTTTTAGTTGGGCTTGTAACACTTGCATACACCTTATAAATCACTTATAATAGCCCATTTAGATATATACATAACTATGAGGGTTTTATCATATTTTGTGTATACAAGAGATAGCGAAGCTTGATGATAGATTTTAGTAAGGATTGAACGGATTCTATCCAAATCTCAGAAGATTCTTCAAGTTGTATTTTATTTACTCTAAATATTTGCAACTTCAAACGCCTTCTCAAACATAACCCCAACTTTAAATCGTAGACTTGTACCCATATTTCTGTAGTATTCAATGTTAAAGTCGCGATATTCTTATCTTGTTGGAGTCTCTCATTAATTAAATGGATGTTGTCAAACGTCGATGGAGACTATCGATATTAATGCAACTTCAAGCTTGATGTTAATGGAGATCATTCGATAGTTCTCTGAATGTTTAATTGACAGTAGAATTGAAATAAATATCAATGTACCAGTTAACGCCCACTTCCCTATGAACCATAACATTTCTGGGCCGCCAGAGTGCTGCCATCACGTTCGTTACAACTTCAGAATCCGTGAGCCTTTGAAAATAAGCCTGCCAACCAAACACGATCGCGGATCTACTTAGTCATGTAGTTCCATCTGTTTATCAAATACCACACCCTTCTCCCCTCTTCCGTAGATGTGGAACTCATTCCACCGCCCACTCAATTCATTGATGCTTGGATTGTCATATGACATGACTAGGAAATGACAGACTAGATTCGTGAACTTGAACCTCTCAAATAACCAAAAATGTCCATAGAGAAGACATCATGAGTTTGAATTTGTAGTGATATATAATATGATATTATTTCAATAAATTTGAGACTTTTCTGATTTAATTGGTGTAGGGTTTTAAAATTTTAAAATATGAAACCAAAAAGTGATTTGACCTGAATAAGGAATCTCATTTTTGTCTAAAAATAATTTTATTTTTTGCAAAATGTCAAATGTGACTATGTATATGTAATTTAGTGTTTCATTTTTTTAAATTGCCAATTCGATATAAAATCATCAATGATTTAAAGTATAAACATTAATACCTTGAGTATTTTTATTTAAAATATATCCAATTCATATGTAGATATTTTTGTATTATTAAAAACAAAATGTACAAATTACATCTTCTAGTTATGAAAATAATCTTCTCTTTGGTAAGGCTAAATATTTAAATTATATCATCACAATAAAAGTGATAAATTATTGCAATAGTTAGAATACGAACTATTTATTATTTTTACATAATGCTTAATATGAGATATGAAATTAAAAATTTTAGAATGAAGAATGCGTGCATTACACAGCTAAGAAAGTATCAATAAATATGTATAATTTAGGAATTTGATAACTTTTTGATTACATGTTCAAGAAATAAAAAAGGACCGTGGACAATTTACATTCCTTACACTGAATGTATTTGATTTCACTGAGAGACACATTTTGACTAACACAAACATGGTGCCCAACACACATGTAATTGTGTCTCCTATACAGAGGCCTACCATTGATGTGTAGAATATTGGTTACAGAAAATTTAACCAATTTTAATGAATGCAAAAGA
The DNA here is from genome assembly GCF_009905375.1 of Apium graveolens. Lineage (NCBI taxonomy): Eukaryota > Viridiplantae > Streptophyta > Magnoliopsida > Apiales > Apiaceae > Apium > Apium graveolens. The sequence goes on along the minus strand of NW_027417514.1, from coordinate 28,445 downwards.
AACTCCAACTTTGATAAGAAAATCTGAGAACCAAGTAACGACATAAGATGAACGTAAGCTTCTCCTAGGTTTCCAACACCATATGCCAATTGAAACAAAGGGTTAAATAACTGTGACATGCCGTGTCCTAAGTTCCCCGTCTGTTGAATAATGGGAAAACCCTCATTGAAAGGAACTTCTTGGATCCATAGTTGTCTGCTTACGATGTAAAACACTCCATCTGGGACACCCATAATATTCAGGTGAGTCATCAGAGTTAAAAACCTATCATCCCAATTGACTAAATCAAAGAAACAGGAGAAATCTACTTCATGGAGGACCAATAAAAATGTTTGAGGGCACATTTCAGTTTGCAGGATTTCAATAACATTTATCATACTATTGAAATCGAGACCACTAATGATAGCACTCAAAAGACAAACAGGTAGCAAGTGAAAATAGCCATTTTCTTTTGAGGTTACTTGTGTGCTTCAAAGAGAGGTAGTGTCTCTCAATAAACAAAATTAGGGTTTGAGTGGTGGTCCTAATGTGTGTGTTTCTAAATTTTTTAATTCCAGTATATATAAGATCATACTTAAATTCTATCTATATAAATTCAAAGAATAAAATCACATATTTATGAAGATCACTTAAATTTCTATAAATTTAAAGAATCTTATATTGTACAATTTATTATTATTTAGATATTTTCCATATTAATGGTTGTTGAAATCTTAATTCACTACACAATATAAGATTTTAGGAAATTATCAAAATCCTGATTAATACACTTGAATTTTAATTTTTAAATTTTTAAATTTAATTTGAATATTCAATATTTTTACTAATTATGATACTTTAATATTTTGTCAAAGTATTCGCTAGTTATTTTTTTCAAACAATTCAAAAATTGTTATCCATGCCCAAGGGAAGAACGTACCAACTTACCTTAAAAAGATAAAAGCTAGAGGTTTTAGTTCAACATACGTGTATATCATATATTATCATTAATATTATACATGTAAAATGTTAATTTTTTATCGTCACCAATGTGTAATAACACTAAAATGGTTAAAAAAGCTCATGTGATTATTATGCTCTAAAAGGGTTTGGGATATTAAGTATCTAAATATCATTATAGTAGTCTTCATGCAATTATATGCATTAACTAGATACCGTGCTTCAAAATACTAGAGTTTTTATTTTAATTTCATTCGTGAATATTTCAATTCTGTTTTGGAATATTCCAATATTTATTTTAGTGATTCTAAAATTATTCGTTCTACATATCTGTCTAGAATATCTGAATCAAGCGATTCTTAAAGTTTGCAAAATTATTTTATTTGGACCATATAGGGTATACCGAGTTAATCCGCTGCTATAGCCATGTCATTGCGACATTAGTGACATGACACTTCCGTGACAGTGTGATTTGTCACGGCGTATTTTTCTGTTAGCTCTTGGGAGGAACTTTTGGCCATTTGATAATTGTTCAGGATACGTGGGTGCACCCAAAATTTGATTTTTGATTTAATTTACTGTGATAACCCGGGTCAAGTCCCGAGCATTTTTCGAGTCCCGATTCCGAGTCCGAAATAAACCGAAGCATACTGTCCCGAGTGCAGCCAACTTGGGTAACGACTAGCCCACCACAGGCCCCCAAAAGATCATGATTTGTTGGTGCACATAGTAGTAGTACTTTGCTTTAAAAACTGAACAGAAGTCCCAAATCTCCTCGATGTGGGACTGGGGTGTTACATTTACGGTGACGTTGTATATGCCATACACGTCATCCATTTTGTTCGCACGCATTAGGTAGCCTATGATGTGTGTGTATTTATATCTTTTCTGATCTCGTTATGAAATATCCTAGCCCCTCGTTATTTTATCCATACTTTATTTTAATATTATTATTTTATTATAAACTATGAAATATTCATTTTAAATTTTCCGTTTTACAAATAGTGTTCCAAATCCGTACAAGGCGTTCGACTCAAACAGTAAATTTTTTCTGACGGCTGCTTAGGGGGATTTAGGAATGTGTGATTAAGAGCTACCCCATTTCATTGATTAGAAATTTGGACTTCATAATTATCTAGACTTAATTATTTATTTAGAGATTTCACCATTTATATTATTGGTTTAGAAAATTTGAAGATTTAATATTATTTTAAATATTTTTAGAGTGTTTAATTATTATTTAGAAATATATTATTTATATGTTTGCAGGTTTATGGATTAGAAGTAATACTTTTTTTTATTTTAAAGAAGGGGGTGTTACAGAGATTTATAGAACCCGTATATAGGTTTAGGGATATTAAGTATCTAAAGATCATTATAGTAGTCTTCATGCAATTATATAAATTTACTAGACACAAAAGACAAAACAAATATAGTAATCTATAAGAGGAAAAATAATAGAGTAATATATATGAAATATTTTATGGTATCATTATTAGGTTCATGATTTCTAGAATTGTCTTTGGAGGAGAAAAATACTTAATTTTCAATGTGAGAGTCTTGATAGCCACACAAGCTAGAACAATTATGATAATGGATAACTCATTAGTACACTTTACCATATTTCAAAATTTATAGTTAACTGACTTTTGAATTTTTTGGCCCGACCAAATTAATGTACAATCATCCATAGCGAAAAATCAAGATTGATAAATCTCTTTAAAAGGATAAGGGAAAATGAAGTTATATTATCATCCTATAGCTAACTTAAAAAAATGGCATCCTCTTAGTAAATTCATTTCTATATATTCAAGATAGTACAATAACAACATTTATGTACTCTTTACATATGACTTGGTGAGTACATAAGAGAATTAAAGAGATATCTTTGTGTGTAGTTTCATAAATATACGATGAAGTGTTCAGTAATGTTCAATGAAGGAATCTTATTTTATATAATTCTGTTATAGTTTATAGACATGACCAAAGTATTATTATCATTATTTTTTAAATCTGACCTAATAATTAGATTGAGATGTAAGGTATTTATTTTATCAAGAATAAAAGCTAGCGAATATACAAAGTTATACTATTGGTATCATTTGCACTTCTATTAAAAATATAGACAAACTGACCTCGCCGAATTTATAATAATGGTAGCATTTGCATTTCTATTGATAATATATGGTGTTCTTATATATATGTTAACTGAAGTGCAATAAAATATATAAAAAACAGTGTTGTAAAAATTATCAACTCGGCCTAGTGACTCGGGTAGAAAATTGATTATACTAAAACTCGGTCAAAACTCAGTTCGACTCCGAGTAATTTGAGTCAAGACTCTTACTCTGGCTGAATGCTAGAAATGTTAATCAGTGCTTCTTCTGTAATCTATACACTCTTTACTTTACTCGTTATTTTCTTCTTTAATCTCTTTTTTTGAAAATTAAAAATCAAATATTTAATATCTTGATTCATGATTGAAGCCCTCACCAAATCAAAGATTCAATATTTTAATTGGAATTTGAAAATATATAATTTAATATCTCCTCGTAATGTATATTAACTACTTATGAATTCCTTAGTTGGTACTAGTGTTGCATTTGTAACTTTGAATTTTGATGTTTATGACTGTATTTGTATTGGACCTTTTAATATATGATTTAGGTTTTTGTTATATGTGTTATTTATTGCTCTTATTCTTTTTTTTTTGTTTGTGATATACTATATATAATGGAAACACTTACAAATGTTAGTTCACCCGTAGCAACAAATTCAGTGTCTATAAAAACTATAGATGCAACAAATTCTAGTGGCAATGTTATTGATGTTGTCGGGGTATCTCGAACAATGGTCCCTGATAAAACAAATAAAGGAAGGTGTAATTTTTGTGGTAGTGAATTTTATAAAGGTATTAATCTATTGAAACAACATATTACTGGTATTAGAGAAAATATGGAATCTTACAATGAAAATATACTTTTGGACTGATATATACAAGACAACTTTAGATGTGACCAAAAGAAAAAAAGGGAATATAAAGAAGCATATTCAAGAATTCAGAGATGAAGTCATAGGATATGATGTAGAGATAATTGATGTGGAAGCTATTGCAAAAAACCATATTTACTCGGACCTTTGGATGAATCGGAACTTTGGATGAATATTCAAGACTAATAGGGTCTAAAGATTCGACTATTGCATTGCATAAAGTGAAGAGACAACATAATATTAGTGATGCAATGTTCAAGGAAAGAACCGGTGTACTTAGCTCGTTGGGTGTAGAAATCTGGTGTACCATTTAATACCACTAATAACTATGGATTTGCTAAATTTGTAGAGGGTGTTTGTAGATTTGGCCCGCAATACATGTCACCTAGTAAATATCAGTTAAGGAAGGCCTTATGAAATAATATGAACATGAAGTGTGAATTGCAAACTTCGCACTAGCTTTATATTATCTATTGAAAGTTCAAGTTAATTACACACATGAACATATATATTTGAATATGTGGATAAGTCTATCAATGAAATTGGAGCAAAAATCACTATTCAAGTAGTTACACACAACGATACAAATAACATGTCTACTGCCAAACTAATAAAGGCAAAAAAAAACCTATCATATTTTGGATATCTTGTACAACTCATACTTTGAATCTTATTCTCGAACGAGTATGTATTTATCACTATACTTTTAGACTATTACATGTTTTATGAGCAAATTTTGCTGTAACATTTTAAATTGTTTGAGGTTATGACATATATTAGTTTTTTACATTTTTTGCGTACACTATTAAACAGTTTCTGGTATAATTTTTAAACAGTTCTGTACATGTTTTTGCTGCAGTTTTTTAGATTTTTCAGCAGATTTTAAATGTATTTATACAACAGTTTTTAGTAGATTTTAACTGTTTTCTGCTACTATTTTTAGCAGATTTTTACATGTTTATGCTGGAATTTTTTGTTATTTTAGCAGGGTTTAAATGTATTTATGCAGCAATTTTTCGGTAGATTTTAACAGCTTTCTCTTGCTGTTTTCAGCATATTTTTACATGTAGATGCTCTAAATATTTATTTTTAGCAAATATTATAGATATTACATGAAAAAATATTTTTTTCTCTTATTCTTCGGGTAGAACTCAAAATTTTAAGGAATAATTGAAGGAACAAATGCACTCACCATTTTTATTTATGCAGATCACAAGACGTAAGCTTTAATGAGAAAATGTACCTTTACAGTATTTTTTTGAAATTTTGTTAGTTGCTTGATGGACTAATTACGGATATGAAATACTATATTTACAAATGATGGCACTGAGCATAGCATTTTTAACTTTAAGTTCATCAGGATGTCACTACAAGAAAAAAGTCCATAGGCATCACTTTTTGGACGATGTCTATGCTATTTCCCAACCGATGTTGATGTCGGTGATGTCTATTCTAGACATCGGTGAATACCCGATGTGTATAATCGATTAGACATCAATTTTAGTTAAAAAACAAATGTCTATGTGTTGATTATTTACATAAAATGCTATAAATAAATTATTTAATAACTAAATTACACCTAATTAAACATGTTAAACATATCATGAGCTATATTTTTGGAGAGATATGTTAGTATAAGACTTTACTTATTTGTTGTGACGACTGAGAATTTTCTGACGTAATTAAGTGAATAAAGTATGCTTTATGTGACCTGATTATAATTATGTGACTAAGTGCTGATTAATTGTCTTTTCTGCATATTAGTATATAGGAGCGTAAATAAAAACGTTCCAATTTAAAGAGTTAGCTTAAGAGTTAAGCTGTGTCGTCGAGCCGTCAGGTAGAACGGAACCCATCCCAATAAGGAGTTAAATAATATAAAATGTGAATTATGTGTGATTGAATGAAATGAATGTGAAAATAAAGTGTATCGTCCTAAGTGACGTGTCGATCAATAATGATAATGAGAAGCGTAATTGAAACGCTGAGCGTCGGGCCGTCAAGCTGAACGTGACCCGGTACGCGTAGAAAAAGGATAAAGATTAAAGAAGAATAAATTTTGTGATCAGACCTGAGTCGTTATGTGCTTGTATATGTGTGATTGCTTGTCTATGTGCATGACTATGTGCTCTGTGACATTTTTATGAATTTAATGGAATTATGTGATTTGAATAAAGGTTTATTTAACCTTCGCGCATTTTTATAAAATTATCTAAGTAAGATAAAAACATGAGAATTATTTTGTTATCTTCGTAATAATCCTATAGACTTTCTAAAAATGATGGACGGATTTATTTGGTGATCGTTGCATTTTAAATTGACTTTTATATGGAAAAGTTTTATTACTAGCACAAACTTGTAAAAATCATATAAAATCAACCGTTCGCTCAAAAATCTATTATGAGTAATGGTTGGAAAGCTAATTTTGAGATCTACGTGGTAAAGATTTTTATTCAAAACAAATTCATCTTTCCGAGAGAAGTATTTGCAGATCAACTCTATTTTCTTTTAAGAATAAAATGAGAATCAAAACATAGAATAACCTAATTACTATATTACCCTCCCTTGGTAATATAAAACCACCCCACCCCACCCCACCCCACCTCCTTCTTATTTCTTTTTTATTTTCAGCCCTCCCTTCTTTCTCTCTTTTCTCTCATTTCTTCCTCTCTCTCTCTCTCTCGGATTTTCTCTCTCGGTACACTCTCTCTTCACTCTCTCTCACTTGTTCTTCATTCATTTTCTGGTAGAGAACCATGAATGTGTGAGAAATAGAGATATCTACTTGTATTCATCCATGCATGTAGCTATTTTTCAAGTTCTTGAGAAAAATCAAAGTTGGGTTTGGTGGTTTTTGAGTTCGGTTTTCATGAAACAAAAGGGTTGTGTTTTGAATGAGGATATGTGTTTGCATGTGTGCTTTACTAGTGAAAATGGGTGGTTGATGGTTGGAAACCCTTGAATGGGGGCACCACCGAGATGCCACCGCCACCGGTGATGAACTTCGGTGAACCGGTGGTGAGCCATGATGTTAAAAACTGAGCTCTAGAATCTTTAAATCAAATATTTGTGTTTGCATATGGTATTTTGATAAAAAGGCCGAATGATTTTGTGGATTATAAGTTGATAGATTGATTCTTGTTGGCTGTAATGATAACTTAGTTTGATGTTAAGAGATTAGTAGGATTAAAGATGCAAAAGTTTAGAAGTTGAGTTTGCATGTGTGTTTTCTTGAGGAAGGCCGAATGGCCCTTGCCATTTTTAGAAAACCAAGTTGATTTTTGCTAAAATGAATGAGTTGTTGATTTGATATATGATTATGGGTTGATTTGTGAATTAAGGATTAAGAAGATCATTTGCATGTGTTGTTTTTTTTGAAAAACCCGAATGGGATCTTGGTTTTAAAAGATCAAAATGATTTTTAGTAATGATCATGACTCGTTAATGTTTATTCTTGGAAATTAGTAAAGATTGGGTGATAAAATTTCTTAATGTTTGCATGTATCAAAAAGGGCTAAGTTCTTTTGTGAATTAAGTATGCTAACTAAGATTCTATGATAATTGGACTTGTACATTTATTTAGATGCGAAATTGGGAATGCATGGTGAAGGTTATGGTTCGACCTTGCGTTAATAAAAAAAAGAAATTGATTTTTATGACTTGATTTTTGGTATGATTAAGGTTTAACTAGAAAGTAATAAGATTGCATGTTGACTTAAAAGAGGAGTTGTTGATGCATGTTTTGGTTTGATTATGTTTGTGGTTAAGGCCGAATAGGCCAAAGAAATTCAAAGTCAAAAATATGATTTTGGTAGATGATAGAATGATTGAGTGTTTATGTGTGAAAATCTTTGAATTTTGCTTATTGGATTATGTTTTTGGTTCGAATTATGGATAAAAGAAAAGGGAATTGAGTTAATTAAGGTTAAAAGCTATAAGTAATAGTCGTGCATGTCATTGTGTGTTTGTACGAGTTATAAATATTTGATATGGGAAAATAGTCAAGATTAGCGAGCATATGCAAAGTGATATAAGTCTATGAGTAAAGAATGTGCTATGTGCTTATGTGTATAAGCTATATTCATATACCCGAGTCAAGGATATAATCGAGTTATTGTATTGAGTGATCGTTCTGGGAATGAGGGTTGAGAAACTGATTAAGGTTTTGGTTTTATTGTAGATTCGGAGCGTGAGGGCATTCAGGCTAGGAAAGGAAAGGATATACTAGGTGGCAGTAGTTCAACCTTCAGGAAAGCAAATTTAGGCAAGTAACTCTGATTACTTGTGTGAATGATTATAAAGAGAATATTGTTCATACCATGTAGAGTATTGAACTGTTTAACTTGTGAAACCCTGATATTGATTTGAGATACCTTGCCTTTGATCTTGATAAACTGTTATTGATAAGCTTACTGATTCAACCCTTTGATAATCTGTCCTTTTTGTTCAAGTTATTTATTAAGCCATGAATCGTATTGAACCCTATGATTATCCTTGTGAACCTTGTTTAATGATACTTTATTTCCTGATCACCCTATTGATCCCTAGACAGATGTTGATCCTTTTAACTTAAAGGCCTTGTTATTCTTGATTCAGAATTCTTAAGAATTGTTCCTTGTTTATCCTTGAATCACTCCCTGAACTTGTTTTTCTTAAAATCTGACTTAAGAATGAGTTTCGACTCGAGAGAGTCTGAATGATTTCATATTCTTGGTAATGATAAAAATGGATTTTTGAATACCTATTTGTTTTTTTTCCAACTCAAGGTTTTCCAAATGAATTCCTGATGGATTGGATTGGGACGTAAGAGGCTAGTGGGACTAGTCCAATCATGGTAAGAGGCTAGCGGGGCCAGTCCAACTTAAGGCTGAAATTATGCCGACTGGAACCTTAAAGACCGGATGGAGGTCGGTACGGGCTGATCACCCGTATTATAATGAAATGGAAAGATAAAGTGATCCAATCAAGGGTTCTAAATGATTATTTACAAGCGAACTGAAACTTTCTGTTCAGTAAATTGATTCTTGAAAATGTAATGGTTTATATTGTTTTGAAAAGAGTTGATTATGTTAATGTGAAGCTTAAAGCTCGAGAACCCTGATTCTTAAATCTATTGATCATATGATTGATTCCGTATAATGAAATACTGTTGCTTTCCTCTTTTGAAAGATCTATCCTGATCCTTTAATGATTTGTGATGAATGTTGGCTTCATCCTACGTTGAGCCTTGTTCCTTAAAAGCTCCGTATTGTTCCTTCAAACCCTTTCCTTAACCCAAAAGCTGGAAATCTGCCCCCTAGAACAAATAAAGTAGAATGCCCTGAGTTTGGTAAAGTATATTGTAATTTGATATCGTAGAACTGCTTTATAGGTACTTGCTGAGTTTTATACTCATATGATTTGTTTTAATATAACCATGGCAGTTAAGCAAGAAGATGGCCAGGCTTAGGCGCACTGCTCGTAAGAGCGTACCTGGTGGTCCCTATCGTGTTGAGGGCTTCCGGTTGCCAGAGCAGGTAGTGGTATTTTTGAGTGAGCTCGCGCCTAGAAGGAAATGTTTAAAGATACAATGGGTTATCTGTCGGTTCCCAGCCGGAATTGATATTGTTTATTTAATAATATTTTGGGGTTGTAAGTTATAATTTATGATTGGTAGTTGTAATCTTGTCTCATATTTATCCTGTTGATCCTGTTAGTAGTTAATCAGGGTTTATGCTTATTTAATTATTAGGTTAAAGGTGTGTGAGTCCTCATTTCCTAACCCCGAGATTGAGGGCGTCACATTTGTAGCAATCAACAGTTGAATATGTATTAGGTTTCCTTATTCATGTATTATCTTAATAACTAGATTGATTGTGTAACTGTACAGTATATAAGCATAGATAAGGTTAACATTATATGTGTCGAATTTTGATATATCATTCGTGCAACCAAGCAGCTCTCGAAAATATCTGTTCATCCTTTGAGAGAGTTTTATAAACAATTTTTATTCATTAATATAAAGACTGTTCTTCATCTTTGAGATTTAATTTCAATTTGATTGTTATACACTATATTCACCCCCACTATAGTATACTGAAAGGCCTAATAATTGGTATCAGAGCTTGTTGTTGATACAAAAACCGATTAAGATCCAATAAAACAATAAAATATGGTAGAAAAGAAACTTAACAAACACAACCAGCACTAGTCACAAATCAAATCAATAACAATATGAGCATATATAAAACCATCAGAGTTCCCATTCTGAAAGTGAATTTACATCCTATTGGTAAAGTAAAGATGGCTATGTGTCCACAAGCTACATATCTTGAATATCTGATAAGGATTTATGATGGTCCTTACAAGCCTGAGAAACTGAATGTTTCTGTTGCGGGTGAGCCTAAAAAGATGGTTGATAAAGAAGAGAAGGACTACACAGCTGAAGATCTAGCATCGATCATGAAAGATGCCAAGGACAGACATCTCTTGCATAGCAGTTTGGATAGTGTTATATCCAATAGACTCATTGGATGTAAAACTACCAAGGAGATATGGGATACCTTGGAGGTTAAGTATCAAGGCTCAATTGCTATGAAGAAAAATAGGAAAACTATACTCACACAAGAGTATGAGCATTTTGACTCAAAAGATGATGAGCTACTGACTGAGATCTATGAGAGGTTTCAGAAATTGTTGAATGATATGTCACTTGTAGACAAAGAGTATGATGCAGAAGACTCAAATAAGAAGTTTCTTCTTGCACTCCCCAAAAAGTGGGACTTGAAGGTCAAGTCTATAAGAGACAACTATGATCTTGAATATACACCCCTGGATGAGATCTATGGAATGCTGAAATTCATGAACTGGAGATGGAGCAAAAGAGAAAAGAAAGGGGTCAAGATCTAAGGGAAAGGTTTTTAAGAAATAGTCATTCAAGAGGAAATGCTATGATTGCAAAGTTTGATACCGAGTAATCAAATATATACTGATGGTGAATCGAACTCTGATATCTCTACCGACTCTTAAGTGATCATTGTGATGATGTGAAGATCTTGCAGATGGCTGCTTTAATGGTTAAAATCTTTAAGAGGATGGCTTATAAGGACTTCAGGAAAGGAAAGAGGTTTTCCAGGAAAGGCTCTAGTGCTTCAAACACTGATAAGAAGAACTACATAAAATATGATGATTAAGAGCCCAAATCTGGAAAAGTTGACTCCAAGATCAAGTGTTACAACTGTGATGGAGTTGGAAATTTTGCTAGTTGAATGCAGAAAGCTAAAAGCTAAACGAAGCAAGCCTTGATCACAAGAAGAAGAACTAGGATGATGCTTCAGAATTTGATGAGGGTGTTAACTATGCTCTCATAGAAAATGCTGAAAGTGAATCTGAGGCTCTCGAGACCAATATACCTCAAACAACTCTATCTTTTGATACTGATGATATCCATGAGTTAAGATTACTTCTTAAAAGCTTGCATGTTAGTTATAGGGAACAAACCCTTGAAAGTGCTAGGATCAGAATTGAGAATTTTGACTTAAAGAAAAGAGTTGATTTCCTAGAAGCTGAGTTAATTTTTATGCTAGAAATTCAAAAATAAAGAGATGATGTTGTTTATGTTAAAGATAAATTGTTAGAAAAACATGCTTATCTTGAGAATGAGTTAGTTAAAGAAAGGGAAATAATCAAACTCTGGACTAATTCAGGAAAAAAAAAACTTATAGAATAATTTAAAGTGGCTATTGGGGGTCAGAATTAGGTAATCTAGATAAACCTAGTAGTGAGATGTTAAAGAAAGCGGGTATGCGAATCTTAAACTAGTAAATACTGATAAACAGGTTAAAAAGAAGAAGACTAAGTTAAAACCTGTTAAGTTTGACTTAAATACTGATGGACTTAAATTAGTAAGTCAGACGAGTTCAAAATCAGCATTTAAGCCAAATTTAAAATCTGATAGTTATAAACTGAAATCCTCCTTGGATAAAATTAAAATTATTTTTGTATTTGTATCTCCTTATATTAAGAATGTTAATATAAACTGTAATATGAAGACTTCTGCTACAAATGTTAATTAATTTAATATGGTCAAAGGATCCAAAAAAGGCCGGGTCCTTCAAAATTCTAACTAATGGTTTATCTAATTATAGGGTAACAGGAAAATACTCTAGTCAGTGGATGCTCAAGGCATATGACTGGAATAAAGCCCTACCACTAGAGTTTAAGTGGCAATGTTATCATGTGAATTTTAATGATGAGCATTTTGAAATTATCAGCAATTAAAGTGGCAATGTTGCAATAATTGGTTACAGACATGGTAACTTATATGAAACCAGGGTTTCCACAAATAGTGATGGGTCTATAATTTGTTTGTTATGTAGAGAAACTGTGGAAGGCAACTGAAATTGGAATAGAAGACATTCTCAACTGAACTTCAACACTATTAATGAAACTGTGAAGAAAGATCTTGTAAGAGGATTGCCCAATTCAGTTTTATTTCTGATGGACTGTGTGATTCATGCAAGAAGACCAAGCTAAGGAAATCATCAGTTAAGAGTAAGACTAAATTCTCAATTCTTGAACCATTTCACTTATTATATATTGATTTTTCTAGTCTAGTTAATGTAATTTATATAGCCAAGAAGAGGTATGCACTTGTCATTGTTGATGAGTTACACCAGATACACATAGGTTTTTTTTTTGCACACAAAGGATAAGACACAATCCATTCTTCTTGTTCATATGAAGCAACTGAAAAAGTATCAACACATATTATGAAAATAATTTGAAGTGATAATGGAACTGAATTCAAGAACAACACTATGGAAGAATTCTGTAAACAAAAGGAAATCAAAAAAATTTCTTCCCCTTGAACTCCACAACAAAATGGAGTTGTAGAAATGAAGAACATAACTCTTATAGAAGCCGCAAGGACCATGCTTGAGGAAGCAAAATTACCAACCTACGTTTGGGCTAAGGGCTGTGCAAATTGCATGCTTTACACAGAATGTTACTATGACAAAAAGAAGGGAAATACACCATTTGAGATGGTAAAGGGAAAGAAGCAAAATTTTAAGTACTTTCATACTTTTGGTTGGAAATGCTTTGTTCTCAAAACTCATCCTGAACAACTTACAAAGTTTGACCTAAAAGATGATGAATGTATTTTTGTTTGATATCCACTATCAACAAAAGTCTTCAGAGTTTATAATCTGTGAACAAGAGTAGTCACAGAATATATTCATATATCTTTTGATGATAAGAAGATCATAGGTCTAAAAGATGTAGATGATCATGAACAACTGAGATTTGAAAATAAAGTACCATATGCTGAATAGTTAAATCCTGATATAATCTCAAACATTAATACATATTTACACTGATAATCCTGATATCACACTAAACTCTGATGAAACACTTGTACCAGTGGTAACTCCACAAATACTGAATCACATGTTGAGGAGGATCAACATGACGAATATCAGGAGTCAAGTTCAAGTGATACAGGCGAAGACACATCATGAGACACTTCATCAGACTCTAATCTCTCAAATACTGATGAGACAAATCCTGATAATTCCAAAAACACTGATTTAGGAGGAGTTTTAGAAATAACAATGATACACACCAAGATGGTAATAGAGACATCATGGATCATGGGGGATGATCTTCTTTAAGAAGCCAACTTTCTTCTGCAAGAAAATTGACTAAGTCACACACTCATGACTTAATCATTGGAAATCCTGATAGTGGTGTGAAGACAAGGAAAGCCACACAAAATGAATGTCTCTATCATTCTTTTCTATCTCAAAGTGAACCAAAAAAGTGGATAAAGCTCTTCTAGATGCTGATTGGGTCCTAACAATGCAAGATGAGCTCAATGAATTTGAAAGGAACAAAGTATGGACTCTAATGCCAAGGCCAAATAACATATAAGTGGTTAATACTAAATGGGTGTTCGGAAACAAAACTAATAGTGAGTGTATCATTACAAGATATAAAGTAAGGCTATTTACAAAGGGAACTCTCAATAAGAAGGAATTGACTATGATGAGACTTTTGCTCCTGGTGCAAGACTAGAGCCCATAAGAATCTTTTTGGCCTATGCTGCTCACATGAAGTTTAAAGTGTTCCAAATAGATGTAAAAAGTGCATTTCTCAATGGTGAAATTGACGAAAAAGTTTATGTTGAACAACATTCAATATTAATTAGTCTAAAATATCCAAATCATGTCTACAGATTGGATTAAACACTCTATGAACTAAAGCAAACTTCAAGAGCCTAGTATAAAACACTGCACAATTTTTACTGGACAGTGGTAAGACTTGTTATTAGTTCAGATATATGTTGATGAAATCATTTTTGGCTCTACTAATGATAAATTATCTGAGAGGTTTGCTAAGCTGATGCAGTCTAGATATTAGATGAGTATGATGGGAGAATTGAGTTATTTTCTGGGGTTACAAGTCAAGAAGAGTGAAGAAGGGATCTTTATTAGTCAATCTAAATATATAAAAAATTTGCCGAAAAGGTTTGGAATGTAAGACAGCTCAACTACTACAACTCTCATGGCCATTACAATCAAGTTAGATTTAAATACTAGTTCATCAGTTGATATAATTAACTATAGAGCTAAGTTTGGCTCACTCATATTTTTCATTGTAAATAGGCCTGATATCATGTATGCTACCTGTCTATGTGGAAAGTTCCAAGCTAATCCAAGAAAACTACATCTGATAGCTGTAAAAGAATTTCCAAATATCTCAAAGGAACCATGAATCTTGGTTGTGGTATCCTAGTGATTCAGACTTTAAGCTAATAAGATATTTAGATGCTGATTTTACAGGATACAAAATAGACAGTGTTAGGTCCACTAGGTACATACTGGGGAGGGGTGAATATATGTTCTTCATTTTAAAACTAAAATGCACTAGAAAATGAAACTTTAAATAAAATAAAAAACACAAGAGATTTCACGAACTAATTCTTTATATAAGAAATTAAACCACAAAGGTTTTCTTAGACTTTGGACATAATATTCAATGTTACAAAAAGAAAGATCCAATACAAATTTGTAACCTATCAAAATAATGGAATCTTTCTATCACTCTAAAAACCTACAGCTCTTATCAAATGATAATCAAAAAAATCAAAGAAACTATAAATGATGAGTGTACTCTAAATGTGTAAGACCTTAATGGTGAATAATCAATTGGGTATGAGCTCTCCTTGTCAAATTAATGTTTTTGTGTGCTGAGAATAGTTTGCAAGAGCTTCACACTATTCACCTGTCGAGAGATACAATTCTAACCTGCAACTTTTTACTTATATAGGCTGGTAGGTAGAGTACTAGCTTGGAGAGGAAGAAAGCATACATAGATTAATTATATCTAAGTATTTAAAATGACAGCAACTTCCATTTTTGTCCAACATGTGCTTTGTACTATTCCCTTGAGCAAGTGGTGCCTAAGAAGGATAACTACCACTTAGTTTCTTGCTCAAATATACAAGTGGCGCCTCCTAGGTGTTGTACAAGACTTGGTGGCACCTAAAGTAGTCATGCCTTTGATGCATGTGGTGCCATAGGTAAGTAGGAGAGGGTGGTGGCTAATACAGGGTACTAATATAGAGTTTTAACTTAGTTTCTGAGTGGACAAGCTGTAGGTGGCACCTACAAGGGTACCATAGGAAGGAGTGGTGCCTAGAGGGTGCATAGGGACTCCTTTATTTAGTTTCTGGAGTTAGTGGCGCCTCTAAGGGGCCAATGAAGAAGGTAGTGATGCCTATAGTGAACAAGGTGCACTTCTGACTTAGTTTTTGATCTCATTTGTTCCCTGTGCCTCATACTAGGTCAATAAAACTTCTAAGTACTTAGTTTTTGAGCCATATGATAAGGTAGGGCTCCTACTAGGTAAAAGAGTAGCTTTGGTGACTCCTACTATAAGGTAGTGATCACTTTTCACTTAGTTTTTGTAGAGCACTTTAACCCTTTAACTTTTCCATCTTCACGGCTTCTCTCCGAGCCTTCATATAAAGCATATATCCTTCATATTTAGATAAAAAACCTTACTTAAAGTTCTTCTAATGATAGTACTTGGTTTCCCATCACGTATCACTGACGCCTAGAGTAATGGTCTGGTTCACAGATGACTAATTTCCCTCTAATGTCTTCGTACTATAGTCTTTTCAAAATATTGTTCAGTCTTCTACCATATATAACCAACTTCACTAAGATTCCTTGATGTCTTCATACTAATCCTAAGAACTTCTTCGAATATCTTCAATCTTATTCCTCTGTGCTTGAACATATTAATGAACTACACCCGGACTTCTGTTGACGACTCTTCACTATAATTCTAAGAACCATATGTGTCGATACCTAATCTTCAATCTTTACTGATCTCAGTGGGAACATAGATTATTTGCAAGTCCTTTGTTCTATGATGAGTTATCCAAACCAACATTGTTGAGTTATGCATACAACTTTAATCTTGCTCAACAATCTCCCCCAATTTGACTTTTACACCTAACGCTCAACTAATAACGGAGAAGTAACAGTTTGGAGGATAAATCAACTAACTCCAAAAATAGATCTTCCCTAAGCTTCCAACATTTAGTTATGGACTTGTAAATAATACTATCTTATATGTTCTGCATTTTCTATAAACCTTCGGCTTTAGCAGAGAACTAATTCTTCTCTCCCTTATACAAGTTGTAGATAAATACGTTTTCCCAATATTGTCTTCAATCTTCAGATCTTCCCATAGAGCATATATAAAATATTTTGGAACTCAGAACCAATAATCTCTCCCCCTAATATGAAGAACCTCTTCCTTAGTACAATAAGGTGAAAACTCTCCTCCTTAGAATATGGAAAACTATTTTTCAGTATAATCTCTAAAATATCTCTATAATCTCTCCCCCTTAGTTGAGTAATTTTTTAAAATGTATCAGAATAGGGAATAGGACCGCACAACCAAGTGAAGAAATTATAAAGTATAACCCTTTTCCTCACCTTGAAACTGCATGTTTTCTGTTTAGTGATCTCACAATATATTTCACTCCACTCTCACACTCAATTGTTTTTCACTCAGTCTCACTGTGTGTCACTCACTTAGAGCTCCAAACATCTAAGGGGGGTGTTTGGTTGATGGTTAATGTGCCCGTTTTAACGGGAATCGGAACCTTAAACCCAAGTGATAGTGTTTGGATTACCAATTTAGTGGCGGGGAATGGGAACTCCATTCCCTCTTGGTGGGTAAATCAAACCCACCATACCCCTTGGGTTTCCATTTCATTCCCATTCCCATTAACTCCCATTCCCATCCCCTCAATTCCCATTCCCGATTCCCATTCCCATCGTGCATCCAAACGCCTCCTAAGTGCCTGCAAGAAAATCCTTTTTACAGAAAAGTTGCCTTTCACCTTCAAGGATGGAAACTCTCAGTCAAGAGATTCAAAAATGTTCCTTCTGAGAGCAGAAATTAGAAATATTTTAAGTGGTAGAATTCCTAATATCCCTCAATATCCTGAGTCCTTGATTTACAAGTTATAATTTTGACTAAAGTTAAAATCGTTGCCATATTGAATTCTGGGAATATAATCAATGACCAGTGATATGCCATTAGGGATCAAAGATATTTCTAAAGTATGTGAAGACTTATCAGATTCGTATGAACCACTAAGGTACAGAATCATAACTAATCCAAAGATCAAAGTATAAGACTTTGAGGGCCAGGATCTAAGGATTAATATCCAGTTATTGTTAGTGACCTGATATGGTTTAACAATCAATTGCTTCATTAAAAACTTCCTAGTGTGTGAATCTCACATGTACATAGGACATATTTAGATCAAAGGGTAGTGACTCTCATTCATATGTCATGGCTGATAGACGAATTTCAATAAATAACATTCTGTTGGTTGAATGCACCTAGTAACAGTTTATGTGCCTTTTCAGATCTATATCCTTTCGAGAGAATACAGATGGGCATTACAGATATCTCAAGGTTAGATACTCCACTACTTTGTAGAGATAGAACTGTAGGGTTGACCACTCCTTCCTTATGTGGTGCTTCTTGGCACTATCTCCCTCATTCTCAACACAACTCCAAAATCAAATGGTTAATTTCTCTGACCACCAAGTTGATATCTCAAGAAAAATTAATGTATTAGAACAAAATATGGTGAATATATCAGAGCAAAGTAAAGGATGCTGTTTGGGAAGTGTTGGTTCAATGACTTGGATAAGAACTATAGTGTTTGATAGGCTCATAGTCAGTTCCTAAACTATCGAGGGTTGAAGATCACAAATTCCAAAGTACAATATCAGAGAATTTTACGAGATTAACATCAGAGGTTGATTCATGAGCTTATCATCTTAAGAGTACAAGGAAGTTTACCTTTACTTACCTCTATAAGTATTCATGAAGGATGTCTCAGATGATTATGCCTTCTCTCCCTCTTTAACATTTCTGGTCTATTCATGATCTCATTAGATTAGAACATTTCATCTTGTTATAAGTCTGATACCTAGAGAGGGTAATAACTATTCTAAACTAGGATGATGGAAAAATAAGGCAATCTGAGGTTAAGATCATATGATCAAATATATATGACAATGTGCCCAATTATTGATTAGTCACATCAAGGACTCTGAACCAACTTATGTAACAGTCCTGAAATAAAAATATTACAAACTATTACTCGCGTAGTAGGGGTTCGCTCGCGAACTCAGTTACTTTTAAACAGTCTGTTTGTCCTAAACCGTAAATCCGATTAAAGCGATCTATATATAAAAAAGAAGCGTAAAACATAGCCTATATAAATATGGAAGTGGTGAGTGTATGGCAGTGGTGAGTTCATAGAAGTAGGTTCTTAAGTCCAAAAGTATGCACAAAAACAGTTTCAAGAAAATCAGGGAATACGGACGGCTACACGTTAACGATTCCCAACCACGGGGGATAGATTATAGAAGATTAAGATATTTTATAGAAAATAGTTTTTTCTTATACTTTGGCGGAGAGTTTTCACCTTTATTGTACTAGGGGGAGGTTCTTCATCTTAGGGAGAGCTAATTGCTTTTGAGTTCCAATTTTTTTTTTCTATATGCTCTATGAGAAGATATTGAAGATTGAAGACATAATTTGGAAAGACGTGTCTATCTGCAACATTATTTAAGGAGAGAGAAGAACACAGTTCTCTGCTGAAGCTGAAATTTAGAGAAGATGCAAAGGTATAAGATATAAATTTACAAGTCCAGAGCTGAATCTTGAAAGCTTAGTGAAGATCTATTTTTCAAGTTAGTTGAGTTATCCTCCAAATTGTTGCTTCTCCATTATTACTCAGTCAAATGTAACTTTTAATATGATCAAAGTACATTAACTCTCATATAGAAATATGAGGATTTCAAGTCTAAGGACCATTACATCGTTATTATTGTGAGAATTACTTATGACACAACAGACATATAGAATCTCATATTGGGTTTATCTAACATCATGTACGTTTACATCCGCTTGTATTTTTGACTTTAGTATTACTATACATATGATCAATGAGATGTCATCATCGCTCAAAAACACACTAGTTTTAATGTACTTATGCGGCAGTTTTTTCTGGTAAGTTTAACAGTTTTCTGCTGCTATTTTTAACAGATTTTTACATGCTCAGACTACATTTTTCTATTTTTTCAGTAGGTTTTATATGTATCTATGCAACAGTTTTTCAGTAGTTTTTAACGGCTTTATGCTGTTGTTTTTTCAGCATATTTTTACATGTTCATGCTGCAAAATTTCTGTTTTTAGCAGATTTTACAAGTGTTTTGTAGTTTTTAAATGCGTCCATGCTGCAGTTTTTCAAGTTGTATGTGCATATTTTTTTTCTCTTTTTCTTCGGGTAAAATTCCAAAATTTGAAGGAATATTTGAAGGAACAAAGACCCTCACCATTTTTATTAATGCACATCACAAGACCTAAACTTTAATGAGAAAATTTATAAAAAAAGAGATATGGTAAGGCCTAGCGTCACAAGATTTGTTAGTTCATTTCTTTCAATAAAGAGCATGAGATTTGTTAGTTCATTTCTTTCAATACAGAGAGGCTTGATAGCCACACAAGTTAGAACAAATATGATCATGGATAACTTAATAGGACACTGACCATATTTGAAAATTTGTAGTTTAGTGATTTTGAATTTTGTGGTCTGACTAAATTAATGTACTATCATAGCAAATCTAGATTGATAAATCTTGTTAAAAGGATAAGGGCAATAAAAGTTTTTTTGTTAGGAAGAGCTAATTAAAGTTATATCATCATTCTAAGCCAACTTACAAAAAATATTATGACATCATCATAGTACATTCAATTCTATTTAAGACAATACAACAATGTCAACCCATCTATTATGTTAGTGCAACAGATGCAATTATTTGTGTCCTATGTACATATGACTTATGAGTATTTAAGGGAATTGAAGAGAGATCTCTGTGTACACTTTAATAATTATATGATGAAGTGTTTCGGAATTTTCCATGATGAAGTCGTGTTTTATGTAATTTTATTATCATTTATAGACATGAACCTATGCAATTATTTTCTTTTATTTATTTTTAAATCTGACCTAAGAATTAGATTGTGGTGTAAGGTATTTATCATATGTAGAATAAAAACAAATTATACTCTTAGTACCATTTGCACTTCTATTAATAATATATACAAAGTGAACTAGCCTAAGTTATAATATTGGTATCATTTGCACTTCTATTAATAATATATGATGTTCAAGTTTAAGAGGAATTAAAGTTATATCATCATCCTATAGAACTTACAAAAAATATTATGAAATCATCATAGTACATTCACTTCTATTTAAGACAATACAACAACTCAACCCATGTATTATGTTAGCCCAACAGATTCAAATTATTTGTGTCCTATGTACATATGGCTTATGAGTACTTAACGGAATTGAAGAGATATCTCTGTGTATAGTTTCATAATTATATGATGAAGTGTTTCGAAATTTTCCATGAAGAGTCATGTTTTATGTAATTGTTATCATTTATAGACATGAACCTAAGAAATATTTTCTTTTATTTTTTGTTAAATCTGACCTAAGAACTAGATTGAGGTGTAAATATATATCATATGGAGAATAAAAGCAAGTTATACTATTAGTACCATTTGCACTTCTATTAATAATATATACAAAGTGAACTAGCATAAGTTATAATATTGGTATTATTTGCACTTCTACTAATAACATATGATGTTCAAGTGTACAAAGTGACCTTGCCTCTAATATATGTTAACTGGGGTGGGTTGCTCGATCAAGGAAAAATTTTTAATCAGTACTAAGATAATTCTAAAGTCTGTACGCTAGCTTGAATCCGTAAAAGAATCGGTCAAGACCTTTGGAACCCAAATTGAGATATGCTCAATTTTTATATAGATGGCCAAATACCTCCTATGAGAACACTCTTATTTTTAAGACTCATTAATAGATAATTTCTTTGGAGAACTGAAGTGACAATGAAAATTCTAAGAGGCTCAAACAATGAAAACCTCTTTTACAGAGATTTCGGCTATACATTTTGGTGGCAGCAACCAAATATATAAATAGTGTTTAAGAGCTTTTGCTATTTTAATCATTATAAAGTATGTTATATTTGTACTCCAAACATTAATGATGAAGAGTATCTACAAAGACCGTAAACTTATAAAAAAATTAAGAGAACGGTTTTTTTGTGAATATTCATAATGGCACAATTCTATCGGGTTCTCCTAGGAATAATGGAATAGGACATCCAAGGAATATTGTGTGTTAGATAATGAGTACAAGAAATTGGGCTTGAGGTTACGTTGCTATGTCTTACTGATACTTGTTAAAAAGTAATGGATTTGAACCCATTTGTAGCCACAAACTATTACCAGGTGAGATATGGAGCAAATTTCTTTCTTTCACAAGGAAAAAATAACTATTGTAACTGACATCACTTCTCACCAAGGTCGATGATTATGAAAACTTTTGCCAATAGTGTTATGTTAGCTGATGGAAAACAAAGAGTATCTTGAGAAATGTCAAATGTGATGTAATTTAGAGCTTCATTTTTTAAAAGCTACATCCTTTAGTTAAGAAAGTAATTTTCTTTTTGGTACACCTAAATTTGGATGACAAGACTCTTAAGCTAGCTGAATGCTTAAGCTGGCTGAATGCTTGAAATATTAATCATTGCTTCTTGTGTAATCTATACACTCTTTACTTTACTCGTTATTTTCTTCTTTAATCTCTTTTTTTTAGAAATTAAAAATCAAATATTTAATATCTTGATTCATGATTGAAGCCCTCACCAAATCAAAGATTCAATATTTTAATTGGAATTTGAAAATATATAAGTCAATATCTCCTCGTAATGTATATTAACTACTTATGAATTCCTTAGTTGGTACTAGTGTTGCATTTTTAACTTTGAATCTTGTTGTTTATGACTGTATTTGTATTGGACCCTTTAAAATATGATTTAGGTTTTTGTTATATGTGATATTTGTTGCTCTTATTCTATTTTTTTTTTTGTGATATACTATATATAATGGAAACTTACAAATATTAGTTCACCGGTCGCAACAAATTTAGAGTATATAAAAACTATAGATGCAACAAATTCTAGGGGCAAGGTTACTGATGTTGTCGCAAAATGGAACAATGGTCCCTGATAAAATAAATAAAGGAAGGTGTAATTTGTGTGGCAGTGAATTTTATAAGGTATTAATCTATTGAAACAACATATTGCTGGTATTAGAGAAAATATGGAATCTTGCAATGAAAATACACTTTTGGACTCATATATACAGACAACTTTACATGTGACCAAAAGAAAAAAAGAGAATAAAAGAAGCATATTCAAGAATTCAGAGATGAAGTCATAGGATATGATGTAGAGATAATTGATGTGGAAGCTATTGCAAAAACCCACATTCACTCGAACCTTTGGATGAATCGGACCTTTGGATGAATATACAAGACTAATAGGGCCTAAAGATTCGACTATTGCATTGCATAAAGTGAAGAGACAACATAATATTAATGATGCAATGTTCAAGGAAAGAAGCGGTGTACTTAGCTCGTTAGGTGTAAAAATCTGGTGTACCATTTAATACCACTAATAATTATGGATTTCCTAAATTTGCAGACGGTGTTGGTAGATTTGGCCGGCGATACATGTCACCTAGTAAATATCAGTTAAGGAAGGCCTTATGAAATAATATGAACATGAAGTGTGAATTGTAAACTTCACACTAGCTTTATATTATCTATTGAAAGTTCAAGTTAATTACACACATGAAGATATATATTTGAATATGTGGATAAGTCTATCAATGAAATTGGAGCAAAAACACTATTCAAGTAGTTAAGCACAACGATACAAATAACATGTCTACTGCAAAACTATTAAAGGAAAAAAAAGCCTATCGTATTTTGGATATCTTGTACAACTAATACTTTGAATCTTATTCTCGAACGAATATGTATTTATCACTATACTTTTAGACTATTCCGCATTTTATGAGCAAATTTTGCTGCAACATTTTAAATTGTTTTAGCTTATGACATATATTAGTTTTTTACATTTTTTGCGTACACTATTAAGCAGATTTAATGCAGTTTCTGGTACAATTTTTCAACAGTTTTGTACATGTTTTTGCTGCAGTTTTTTAGATTTTTCAGCAGATTTTAAATGTATTTATAAGACAGTTTTTAGTAGATTTTAACTGTTTTCAGCTAGTATTTTTAACAGATTTTTACATGTTTATGCTGCAATTTTCTGTTATTTTATCAGGATTTAAATGTATTTATACAGCAATTTTTCGGTAGATTTTAACAGCTTTCTCTTGCTGTTTTCAGCATATTTTTACATGTTCATGCTCTAAATATTTATTTTTAGCATATATTACAGATATTACATGAACATATATTTTTTTCTTATTCTTCGGGTAGAACTCAAAATTTCAAGGAATAATTGAAGGAACAAATGCACTCACCATTTTTATTTATGCAGATCACAAGACGTATCCTTTAATAGAAAATGTACCTTTACCGTATTTTTTGAAATTTTTATTAGTTGCTTGCTGGACTAATTACGGATATGAAATACCATATTTACAAATTATGGCACTGAGCATAGCATTTTTAACATCAAGCTCATCAAGATGTCACTACAAGAAAAAAGTCCATACACATCGCTTTTTGGCTGATATCTATGCTGTTTCCCAACCGATGTTGATGTCGGTGATGTCTATTCTAGACATCGGTGAATACCCGATGTCTATACTCGATTAGACATCATTTTAGTTAAAAAATAGATGTCTATGTGTTTATTATTTACATAAAATGCTATAAATAATTTATTTAATAACTAAATTACACCTAATTAAACATGTTAAACATATCATGAGCTATGTTTTTTTATCACAAAACATCGATTTTAGTGAAAAACACTGATGTCTATGTGATGATTTTTTACCAAAAATGCTATAACAAAATTATTTAATAACTAAATTTCACCTATTAAAATATATTAAACATATATTGAGCTATGTTTTTTGTCACAAAACATCGATAATTTTGACAGAGGTGATGTAAAATGACATATTAAACATTTGTTTCTTTAATGAAAGGTGATGTCTAATTCAGCCTATAGACATCAGTGTTTTCTAGAATAAAGTGATGTCTATGTATCATTTAGACTTGAACATCAGTTAACATCAGTTGTTTGTTTGAAACTGATGTACATTGTGTTTTTTGACATCAGTTTTGTTTGGTTAAAAGTGATGTTTATAATGTTACTTGACATCAGGTTTTTCTTAAACCAAATGATTTCTATGTTTCATTTAGACTTGAACGTGGATTTCTTTGACATCAGTTTTTTACCTTAAAGTGATGTACATTATCTTTTTTGACATCAGCTTTTCTTAATTGAAAGTGATGTGTAAGAAATTTATAGACCAAATTGTGTAAAGTTTTACATCACTAATTGTGTAATTGTTGTCTGAGAACGTCAACCAAAATAGTAAAACATATGATTTGAAATATAAACTATTACATTCTCTTGAAACCAACTGAAGACATTCAGTCTAATGAAAATTGTAAGATAGTTTTCTCACTATCCTGTTTTGAACACTCTTCAAAATATGAGACACAAATCCTCTCTACACAAGACAGCAAGGGCCCATATAAGTTCCCATTATTTAGATATCTCAACAACTGTAGATGACAAGATGAGCAAGCCGCTTTATCCCAAGAAACCAAGTATGATCCCCCACTTACTGGACATATGCCATGTGCACGATAAAATCAACCACACGGGTGCTGCATTAACCACCCAAAAAGACATATGTAAAAGAATTTAACAGTCAACTTTACTCATAAGAGAAACAACTGAACTGCAAATCACAATTAGATGAGAATGTTTGTTTTTTTTGTATCCCCATTCATTGTCATACCACGAAACAAGCTTGACAAAGTTATCATTTAGAGCAATTCCTGCTTTGGCATCAAAGATGCTTGACCTGAAAAATTTAAGTTCGACCACAAGTAAAGATGGATGCTGCATTTTATATTCATTTCACAATCAATCAAACATCTTGCTGAGAGCCTGCTTAAATACGAACTAGCTTAATATATTATGAAGTTACATGGTTTCAAAGGTAACTTGTAGTAAGGTAGTTCAAAGAGCAATTGAGTAAACAACTTCCCTGGTTTCACAATACAGCCCATGCTTAAAAGGTTTGGTCTCACAATCAAATATATAGTGCCGAGCCACAAAATGAATAAATGAAAGAAAAGACAACCCGTAAGCTCACTTTTTATCACCCACAAAGTCTCATTTTCCGTGCTGATTGAATTAAGTATATATACTGGTGAATCATACCACATGTCCTTAGTTCTTAGAGAGAAATTCAGCCGCTGTGGATTTGTGCCTAGTACAAACTCCTGAAATAATCATCAGATATTAATAACATGTAAAGCAAAGACCAGAGCAATAATACTGCGCAAAACAAAGAGTAGTACCACATTTGTCCAATTGAACTAAAAACTTAACATTTATATACACTTCAACCAGAGACTGGATGACAGAACTTGCATGATGGTAAGTCTGTAGATAAGTATATCAATGCCAATAACATAGAGCATCAGTACCGCGTATGTGGAGTGATTGGTCAAACCAATAAAATAATAACACAAGTTAAAACATAAATAGAGAAATGGCACCACCAGGCAAGATACAACTCTTTTCTAGCTGCATTGACCAAGGATATTTTGAGTATATCTCGAAGCTGTGATAACTCAGTTGAAGTAAGTAAAATAAAATTCAAACCCTGCAATACAAATTAAAAATGCCAAACTATGTCACTAAGACATTAACCCCGAAACCTTCTAATATACACCATTACATTTGTTTATATATGGGTAGAGGGAGGTAACTTCACACGGAATATTATCAAAGTACTGTGGTATTTGGTTTGCCTCATTGTTACCATAACTTTATTTTATTTAAAACCATATACACCATAGCTAATGAAACTGGAGCACTGGACTAAAAAGTTATAACATATAAATGTATATATTACACCGAATAACTATGACAATTTATAGATTTTTCATTTCACAACTTGAACCATTATAGATGCAAAATCCAGGTCAGATTCACCCTCGAGTATTGTGGACAGTTCACAGTAAACTCTTTCAGCATCTAGAAGTACACAAAGTCGGCGCATTATTAAAGCACCGCGTCTACAAATAAAAAAATCAATTATCCCAAAATAGTGGTACTTACACAAAGGATATCAGCTACTTGCGTACTAACTAGGATAAACTATTCCCCAGTACAAAACACTTTTCCCACAAAAAATACTCATGCCAATACATAAAAACATACCTGAAAAGAACTGATATGTACGGCTAACAAAATATTGTGAGCATTATATCATTTAACCCATACCTTGAACCAAAGACAACAACAGGTTTCTCACCAAATAAAAGGGTATTCTCATCCTTAACTTTGAGTTCATGATGCTTCCAGGAATCATGGACAGTGTCATACTTGAACATATATGTCTACGACAAATAATAAACAACAAACAATAATCAGTTTCACTTTCGCAAAAGCAAACAAGAAAGATCAATCTTAGTTGTTAACTTGCAAAACTAACATCAACTTGTAAGCATACACAGTCAATTTCCAATTGACTGAGATTTGACCAGAACACAATCGTTAAAATTAATGTCTATTATAATCATTCAATCTTGCATTCAAGTTCCGATCCAGCCTTATAACAACGATAACCGTCTATAAGTAACTTGCAAGTTAAAGATAATTTTAACAGTTAGAGTAAACTTGTGTTCAAAGACTTTCAAGTGACAAGGCAATTTATTAGTTTCTACTAAAGTTCCATTATGCAGTTTTATAAGTAAAATGAAAATCATCCACTCTAGAACATATAGAAACTTACAAGAACTATATAGTCACTGTCATGAGCCTCTCGTACCCGGGCATAGCGCGCATACAAACAACTTAATTTCGATAACTTGTCTATAAAATAAAGGAGATAAATCTATAACAAGCACCAAGCACCAAATCAAAATATTTAAAACCTAATTATATCCGTAATAAAAATAGATCAGCATTATAACAAGAAAAATTAGATAAACAACACTAAATCAAATCACAAATCACAACTAAAGCAAAAAAATGAGTATTAAAGTTAAAAAATACAATGTAATCAATAGAGATGAAAGGATCGTTAACTTTACACAATTTACAAAAATAAAAAAAACAACACAAAATACAAATGAACAACCAAAAACACCCAGATTACCTAAAGCTTTAAATCTTTTTCTCAGATTAGGTCCTGTATACAACAAGAAGAAAAGTATTAGCAACAAGTTTAGACACTAAATTAATAAAAAATAAGGGTTTCGAATTAGAAAAAATCCCAATTTACAAAATTAGGGTTTTGAATTCAAAAATCCTCAACTTTTAAAATCGGTCTTCATGCAGAGAAGACCAGTTCGATTCAAATAGATACAACACTTACCGAAGTAAGAGGTTAACTAAAAGAGGCTTAACGGATAGATTGAGAGCGAAGAGAGGTTTAGAGAGAGGTTCGAGAGAGAGAGGTTCGAGAGATTGTGATGGTGAGATGATGTCCGGAGTTCAGAGGGATTGTGAGGGGAGAGAGGTTCGATCGAGAGAGAGAGGTTCGAGAGAGAGAGGCTTGATTTTGTGTCTGAAGATTGATTTGGGGGAACCAAAATTTGGTTAAGGGGGGAGAATTTTGGGATTATGGGGGAATTTAAAATTAAAACTGAATGAAAATTTGACTAAGGGGGGAAAGAAAAGGTGGGCGCGAAATTATTTTTTTTTGGTGAATTTTAGACATCGGTTTAATTATAACCCATGTCTACAAAGAACAAAGACATCACAAAAACACGGGGTGATGTCAATACTTCTTTTAACATCAGTGGCAAAGTTAACCGA